>NC_029792.2:5985025-5985310 GCF_000816755.2 Arachis ipaensis
CTTTCCTCTTCATCCCTTCCCTTCTCTTCCTTTTCTTTTTCTCTTCATTTTTTATTATAATTCTCGGCATCTTTTATGGATTGGCCTTGAATGGGAATTATAAATCTTTTTAGTTTTTGTAATTCGATCTTTGAATCCTATTAACATGAAAAAGAGACAAATTTATTTACCATATGACCAGGTCAATGTTAAATAAAAGGGTAAATTTGTCATTGTGTGGTATAAATGGAAAATTAAATGGGTTCTATTGGTGGCTAGTTTTAGAATTTTATTTTTGATAATATT
>NC_029792.2:5985583-6000717 GCF_000816755.2 Arachis ipaensis
GAGGTATTCGTAGTTATCGAGGTACCTAAATGAGTAACTCACTAATGTTGTAGGCTTGTAGCTGTTGACTACTTGTTGTGGGGAAATAAAATTAAATAAATAAATTAAACAAATATGTGGTACTAAAAAGAGAAAACAACAATGGTGGTGGGTCCCATGTGTTGTCCTAGAAGTTCCATAGATTTGTTAAGCTTTTGTGATGGCGGCTCAATTCTAGGAAGGCTTCCCGCTAATGTCGGTTAACCAATGCTAACAGTATCATGCATGATTCATGACTATGTATCTTTCTCTTAAAGTAAAAACTAAAACAAATAAATGAACCTGTTATAATTTAATTTTAATACTGCAATGCATGAAGAGTGGAGACTAGAAACGATTTAATGGTGACTTATGGAATTCATTACAGTCAACATGAAAAACAAGTAATCAACTAGTTGCAATAAATTATTTGGTGCATTGTGTAAGAAGAACCTACACATGCATATGCTTATGGAAGTTGATTCTGCTAAAGTCATAGGGTGGAATTAAAAGAGAAGTTTCTGTGTCTTCTTTTATAAAATACTGCAATTTAATTGGAGGCTGGAATTGAATTTTGAGAATTTCATAATAAGCTTACTCCACTTTCTACTGTTTACACATATATTCTCTCCACTTTTTGAGTTTGGCATAGCATCCTAAGTTACTTTGTCTATATTGTTAAATAGTAATTCTCCTAGAAATACTTTGTAAATGGACAACTTTGCATTTACATCCAAAAATAAATGTAGTTAATCTAATCCTATTGGGAATAATAGGATAATTTAATTTATTGCATGATGGGAGTGTATAATTAAGCCAAATTGTGATTGTCATGGAAATTCCTTATGTCAGTATAGCATCCAACAAGTATAAGGATGCATGAAATAAAGTGCACAACTGAGAATTCTGATCAAATTTTGTTGGTTCTGATTTTGTCTAACACATTTTTATCCCAAAGAATAAATTCTTATGTTAGTTTTTTAAGTGTACTTTGATCAATTTATGAAGTTGTAAGTTGACTAAAAGGAAGAAAAAACAAATTATTTTGCTCTTTCTTTAGTGTTACAATTAGAAGTTTCTTCTTTTGACCAAAATAGAGGTGTGTGAACTATGAAGAAGTGACAAGCATCAAAATAGGGTCTTCAACACATAACATATAAAGGTAAAGACACTATGCATTAGAAGATTGATTTGTCTTTTTCCAAAATATAAAGTAGCATATTAATACAAACTACTATTAATGTCAATTTTTCTCAAGTGTCGGTAGTGACAATTAGGCTAATTTTCTAAGTCTAAATAATTTGTAATGAAAACCAAATTATATATATAAGTATCATAGTGATGTTTGTCAAAGAATTGGACCCTTTGTGGGGCTAACATGCAGACATGTTGTTAGGCAAAGTCATGAATGTGAAACTTGTTTAATTAAGTCATTGGAAATGACAATGTTTGTTTCTGTGTTTAGATTGAGAACCATCTTTATCAAAGTATGCACGCCTTGTCAAAGCAATCATAATTTTACTTTTACATTAGTATCTTCATTCCGCATTTTTCGCATCTCCATTGGCTTCCAAAATCAAAGAATTCAGCTCCTATAAATATGGCAGTATAAAATCAAACTCAGTCTATAATTGTTTATGCAGATGTTCTAAGTTTTAACACTATTCATGCACTAGTAGCAGAATATTGTAATTTTTTAATAATTATGAAACCATGGCAAAAGTACAATCATAATATCTACTACTATTGCCTGAGACAATTCAGCTGCAGGGAAATTTTAAAATGTAGATTTTCCTTAACTCATTATTCTAGAGCTTTACAAATGAAATAGTAAATTTATACTTGAGAATAAGCTTTTCTCCTCATTTTCTTCCAGTGATATGCTTAGTGAAAGTTACAACAAATTCCTTCCTTCTTTCTTCTTACTTAGAAGATATAATTAAACCCTCTTGACTTAATATCTCTACTAAGGCCTGAGCACATAAGAATTTTTTTTTTCCAGATGAAATATCTCCAAAGTTAAGGAGTTCTCTCTAAAAAGGAAGTTTATCTTTTTGATAGTTTTTAATGGCATCTATAACCTTTGATGAAAATGTGTCATCCTCAGGGTAATAAGCAATAGGATCTGGCAATGGAGGCAATGATGCTAGGCTGAGAACACCCTCCAGAAATGCATGTAAACAGTATGCTGAATATGTAACATGGTATCCACCTTCTTGAACAATTACAAGGCGTCCATCACTGTACTGTTTTGCAAGATCATGAACAATCTTCCCAATTTTTCTATAACCCTCCATTGTTAAGCATTGCCTTCCATTTGGATCAAACTGAGGCACATAAAGTAAGTAAAGATTCTTTATTGTTAGATAATGAGGGAAAAAGTAAAGATAATGTGATTTAACTATTTTTAACATTGTCATGTTCCATTCAATTGAAGTATATAGAAGGAAATTTTACACAAGAAGTATTTTTTTAATATCTTATTTAAAGGATCCGATTGTGAAGGAAAACTGACTTAACTTCTGTTGTAATTGATGAGAACAATCTTTTTTGTGATTGAAATGAAACAGATAATTTCTAAGGGTATATTTGGTTGAGGAGTTAAAAATAGGTGAAAATGCTAACTATGGCAAGAGTATAAATCATGAACCTAAAAGAAAATGATAAACAGAACTTACTGCACTTGAGTCTAGTCCAATTGTCAAAACAATCAAATCAGGTCCAAACTTCTGGATTGATGGAATAACCAATTCATTGAATGCATAAACATATCCATTGTCCCCAGTTCCATTTGGTAGAGGTATGTTCAAATTGTAGCCATAACCTTCATCTTCTCCTAGCTCATCAATGGATCCATTATGGGGATGGGATGGACCCCATGATCCATGGTTCATATGAAGGGAAATGGTAAGAACCTTATTAGACCTATAGAATCCCTCAGCAGTACCATTCCCATAATGAACATCAATGTCTATAACTGCAACCTTGTTACACACACCAGAATCCAAGGCCAATTGTACTGCAAGGCCAGCATTGTTGAGGAAACAGTAGCCATCAGCCTGAGAAGGTTGAGCATGGTGGCCAGGGGGCCTAACCAAGGCATAAGCAACTTTTCCATGTCCATCAAGGACATGCTTCATTGCACAGAGTGTGGTTCCAGCAGCAAGAAGTGCTGCATCCCATGATCCAGGGTTCAAGAATGTGCCAGCACATAGCATTTTCCCTCCTCCTTTATCAGCTTCTACTAGTTCATTTATGTATTCTAGCAAATTACAAAAAAATTGAAACTCTATCAAGCACTATTTCATCTCAATTAATTAATTAATTAATCCTACTTATCACCATCCTAGTCCCCAATTAGACTTGCAAATTCCAATCTTAGCAAGTGCTTCTGCTGGCTAATGCAACAGGACTCGCATACATAAAAGTTCAGATTTTTTTTATACAAAGATCAATTTTTTACCAGAACCCAATTTCCCTCCAAACTTAAGAACACTAAAAAGCTCCCAAGATCAAAGCAATTATGGCAGCACAGAAATACAAGAAAACAGAAAACATAAAAAGCTAAGGCGATGGAGAAATGAAGAAGATAGTAAATAGAAGGTACCAGGGGTGTGAAAAGAGAGGAGCTGAGAGATGAGAGCAGGTGAACCAGGGTGCCAAGAAATGAAGGGAGAAATAGGACCTCTCTTGAGGATGGAGACCATGTTCCTAAGCCTGTCAGAGTTCTCAGGATGCTTCTCCAACACATCCAAGAAGCCAGGGTCGTCACCAGTGTCAAACACTCCAATGCCAGTTTCGTGCTTCAGCATCCCTTCGTCCCAGAAAACGTTGATGTGGTTCACTGTGACTGTTGAACATGCTTCAGTAGCCATGGCAGCAATGCTTCAATATCTTTTCCTCTAAGCTTTTCTCTCTGCCGTCTGCCCTTTTTTTTGTCATGGGCCGTCTGCCCTTAAGATATTATTTGCACAGACTTGGGCTGACACCAACAATCTTTTTTGTAAAGCCCAATTGATTTATTTGGGCCTATATGTATTGTGTATTCGGAATGAACCCTTTCCAGCCAAAAATGCAGTAAATGGACCTATTTGGACAAATAGGCCCAATTTAAAACTATATTCATCCTTCAGCAAAAGAAATTATTCACGTCCAAAAAAAAAAAGCAAAAGAAATTATTTAAAAGGTTATTTAATATGGTTACAACTTGCAAATGTACTAGACTACTAGGCCTTCATTTTTAATTAATAAAATTGAAAAAAAAAAAGAGTCAAAGTGTACAACCTTGGTGAAATTATTCGATAGTCCTCAACTATTTTTTATTTTTAATTTTCATTCTTCAACCCCCCCCCCCAATTTCTAATAAAACTTTAATTCAAATCTATAATATACTAAAATTCCAGTTATTTTATTGTACTAATTTGATTACATAATTGTGTCTAAAAACATTACTAGAAATTGGAAGTTACAAAATATATATTTAAAGAATCTACTTTCGAAATACATAATTTGGGGACCAAAAAATAATTATATTTTTAATCACGTTTGCTTAATGTTCTAGATTATTCGGGGAATATGCAACTGAATTAAAAAGTTTTCAACCACTTTCATGTAGTATCGACCCTACTAAAGCAAGTACTTTCAAGTACATAGAGTGTGTTCATATTACATCATATCATCATATTATATGTTTGTCTCAAAAAATAAGAATGCGGGTCAATTTAGTTCATGCAAATTGAAAGCAGCCTCTCTCCTCTTTGATGCTTTTCTTACCCACTTAGCAGAGTGCAAACTGATTCAGCCCAAAAGATTTGAAAAAAATATCTGACTTTCCGTAGTTTCAATATTATAAAAAGAATTTACGGTACTATCTTGACTTTTCACATCGAAGTCACAAAGAGTTAGTAGTGCTCTTTGGTGGCGCACGCATTAAGCTTGTCTCTCAAATATAATGCTTCTATTCTTTTTATGACTAGTAATTTTCATCATGTTCACTCTGTTCACCGATAAGCAGATCCCCTAATTCCTCACTCTACATATATATAAGATATCGGTTGATAAGCGAATTACATACACGCATGATAATATATAGTGTCCAAGAAAAAAAAATAGTATTAGTTAAATAAAATATTCTATGTACACTAAAAAATTAAATAATATATTATTCGGTTGGTCGGTTATCAGACGGTTTAGGGTTGTTAATTGGGTGTGAAGATGGGTCTCTGCCTTGGCCTGGGTCCTGGGGACGAGTAGTGTGAGCAGCCAACTTCTCGGGTTCTTCGCGAGTTGAGGGGGGTGCCACCTGCAAGGACACTCCGACGCTCAAGTCAGTCCGTGTACAAGTGGCGGAGAGGAAAAGTTATAATGACGTACCTTGGGGGAGGAGTAGGACCCTTTCCTTATATACCCTGTCAGTAGGGTGGGCCCCACGAGGGAAGGCCTCCTTCCAGGAAGCTTCGTTTTCCACAACTGTCATGCAGCTAGTAGTAAGGGTGCGTGTCCGGGCCGCAGACCGAGCGGGTACGACCCGACTGCACGGACCGGTCTGTTCATGGGTCGAGGCGGCCATTGTGCTCAGTTGGGCTGGGCCGTAACAGTGCCCCCAACGCGCCAGCTGCGGTCATGAGCGCTGTTGATGTCGCGTTCCTTTTCTCCTTCGCGAGATGTACGGTTAGTCGGTTACCCATGATGAAGACGCGCCTTCTACGCGCGTGTGGATCTGCTCGCTGCGGAGATGCGCCCTTCGTCGCCTCGTTTATCGCGCTGAGCATTTAATGCTCTTAATGGCAATTCAAAACCACGCGAGAAAAGACCATTATACCCTTGTCTTTTGCGCTTCTCGGAGTTAGTTTCCCTTGCAGTTTTCATTTGGTTTCACTCAGTCCCACTGCATCTTCTTTGCTTCCTCCTCGTTCTTTCAAAAATCTCCACCGCAAACCCCTGCTTCACACAGATCGTCATCGATTCTTCGATCCCCTTCCATTACCATCCTTATCCTGGTAGGCTTTCTATTCTTTTTCCCTCATATTGATATGGTATTGTTTATCTCTGTTGTTTGTTATTCTAGCCTTTGCATGTGTATTGTTGCCTTGATATGAATTGCATGTTTGTTTGAGTTTTAACATTAGGTGACATTAGGTAGATACTGTAGGGGGTTGCCATTCTAGGATTTTGCTTTTCCTGGCGCTACACTCGACTGTAGATTTATACCTTGTTTTGTAGTTATCGAATAGGCGAGTTATAGTTTCTGGTGTCATTATCGGCTTCTCGGCCTCTTAGACTGATATTGGTGGTGCCCCACTGTAGGTATGGCCCAGCGTCCCGTCGTAAGGGTCGTGAGACCGGCACCCTATGACCGATATGCTTGGGTGACTTCGGATGTGAAGGATTCCCCCAACCAGATGTCCCTAGAGGAACTTACGGAGTTCCGACAGGCCGACTACCTTTGCGGGGGGACCGACGAGGAGGCTAATTACGCGGCTTTCGTTCCTGCCGATAACGAGCGAATATATGAACTAAACTTGCACTTTCACCAGGTCGCTGACTGGATGTGGTTGTATAAGACCATGTTCACTCGTTTGGGAGTCCGCTTTCCCTTCTCCTCTTTTCAAATGGCGCTGCTCAATCGATGTGATGTAGCGTCGTCCCAATTGCATCCGAACAGCTGGGCTTCCATCCGCTGTTTCGAGATGGTGTGTGAGCACCTGGAGCTGTCGGTCTCAATTGAAGTATTTCTTTTTCTTTTTTACTTTAACAAATCCTCCCAATGAGGGGAGGCCTAAAAAGGGCTACATGTGCTTCGGGCGGCCCAGGGTCGGAGGATCTTCGGCGTATTCGAAGATTCGTATCACGGTTTTAAGGACAAGTACTTCAAGGTTCGTCCGGCCGAAGGTCGGCATCCTTTTTGGTTGACGCTAGAGGGAGAACGTCGCATACCGACGTACTGGAGCTTTGGAGTAGGGGCTAACACCTTTACCAATATAACGTATAAAGAGTTGTCCCCCGAGAACAAGAGGATTGCCGACGTCTTGTTGGCTGTTTTCGGAAAAAACCTTGTTAACCCTCATCTTCTTATGGGTGACCGGGATATGGCCAGGAATTATATACGTGAGTAGCTGTCTAGTGATTTGTTTGTGCTTACATGTTGTTTTGGTTTATCTTCCCGATTTGACGGTTAACTGTTTTCCGTGTTTCGTTGCAGTGTCAATGTCTGCCGAGGTGACTGGACTTGAGGGTTTATTCGACACCTTCTTGGCTGGTAGTGATGACGACTCCGCTACCCCCGCTCAGGAAGTGCCCCCTGAGGATACCGTCAACCCGGAGGTTCAGTCCCAGCCCTCCCAAGGGGGTGGCCAGTACTGGCTTTGGATCAGGTCCTCATCCTGAGGTGGAAGTCGAACCGGAGCCCTGGGAAGAGGCGGAACTGGAGGAAGAGGTGGTCGTTGTTGATAACCCAAGGAAGAGAAAACCATCCTCCAGTCCTGAGGGGGTTCTTACTGTCATGGAGAAGAACTTGGACGCCGGGACCTTCATTGATTCTCAATTGCTTTCCGGCACGGAGGACTTCTTCTTTGGCAGGGACCTTTCTTCTCAGGCGAGGTGGATGTACTGTACTATGCTCAGGGGGGCCGCCCTAGCTTAAAAGGCTGAATCTGCTTTGGCGGGAACCCGATCTCTTGAGGTGAATCTTGAATCTGCTGTTAAGGCTAACGCCAGGTACAGAGAAGAAGTGAAGTTGCTCCGAGAGCAGCTTTCAGCTGCCGAGTATAAGGCCAAGTCAACCGAAGAGAAGGCTAAGTCAGCCGAAGAGAAGGCCAAGGTTGCTGGCGACAAGCTGAAGGCCGCAGAGGAGAAAGTGAAAACCTCTGACGCTGCCGTGGCCCGGCTTACTGAGCGGGAGCTTACCCTGGAGAGTCAACTTAACTCTTTCCAAGGTCGGGTGGTTGAACTGGAGAAGGAGCGTGATAAGGCGCTTTCCTCGGTCAAGGCGGCTCAGGTTGAGACTGCTGAATTTAAGAAGAAGTATAAAGAGACCGTAAAACAGGGCAAGAATGCCATCCTGGTGACCGAGGAAGCTCTTAAAGCTCAAGTAAAGCTGCTGTCTCCCGACTTCGACACCTCGGCTGTTGGCGTTTTCAAGACTATCAAGGATGGCAAGATCATCGACATGCCGAAGAAGTGACTCGTCCTTGTAACTTGTATGCTTTTGTAACTTGTAACGTTCACAATCTTCGAACTGTTCGAATTTGTTTGCCGTTTAATCGGCTTGTGATAAACCGTTTGTTTCCCGCCTTGTCGGCGCTTACTTTCCTTTATTTTCTTTACCGTTTGGTTGGTATTAACTTATTTGTTCAAGAACGTTTTACCGCTTAGTTGGTAATTAGCAATGCTAGGTCATGGCTTTTGTCGTTTCGATAGCCACATGTTATGGCGTTTTCCTTTGTGGTGCCTGGGGTGATCAGTCCCGGTGTACCGTATCAGCTTGAGACCGTTTACTCGTCGTGGTGGCTTAATTAAGTAACAACGAATACGAGAAAGGAAAGAGATGACAAGTAGTATATAATTGGTAATAGTAAATGGCTCAAACGTAAAATGGTTTAAACGAATAAATGATAGCAAACATATGTCAAGGACAAGCAGTTCGTCATAAAGTGTTCTTACTAAGCCGGTGGGTTTGTTCTAGGAATAGAATCTTCTCAGATTGCCCGTATTCCACGTTCTCGAGACTTCTTTGCCGTCTAATCGCTCTAGCTTGTAGGCGCCATTGCCGATTACCTCTTTCACCCTGTAAGGCCCTTCCCAGTTTGTCGCCAGCTTTCCTTCCCCTGGTATCGGGAGCCCGATATCATTGCGCCTTAGGACCAGGTCGTTCCGTTCGAACTCTCTTTTGAGCACCTTGGTATTGTAGCGCAGGGGCATTCTTTGCTTTAGCGCTGTTTCTGATAAATGAGCCATCTCCCTGGATTCGTCCACCAAGTCCTTTTCCACGGCCTCTTTGACTCCTCCTAAGAGTAGTCACAAACTCGGCTCCCCGATTTCAACGGGAATTATTGCATCTACCCCATAGGTGAGCCCGAAAGGCGTTTTCCTAGTAGCCGATTATTGAGTTGTGTGGTAGGACCAGAGAACCGAGGCTTGTTCGTTTGCCCACGCCCCCTTCTTCTGGTCAAGTCGTTTTTTGAGGCCCTGCAAGATGACCTTGTTCGCGGCTTCAACTTGTCCGTTGGTTTGGGGGTGCTCAACTATTGAGAATTTTTGCTTTATGCCCAAACCGGCAAGGAATTCTCCGAATTTTTTATCAGTAAACTATGTCCCGTTATCTGAGATGACGACTTCCGGGATACCAAATCTTGCTATTACCTGTCTCCACATGAACTCCCGACAATTCACCGAGGATATGCTAGCCAACGGCTCAGCCTCTATCCACTTTGTATAATAATCAATGGCCACTATCAGGTACTTGACCTGCCCTGGCCCGACCGGAAAGGGTCCCAACAGATCGATTCCCTATTGTGAGAACGGTCGGGAAGCCGTCAGGAGGCTAAGTTCGGTTGCTGGTGCTTTGTGGAAGTTGGAATTCTCTTGGCATCTTTTGCACCTTCTCACGAATTCTGATGAGCTTTCTGGCTAGAGCCTTTCCTCCGATGTGGTGACTGCAGCATCCTTCGTGGACTTTCCTGAGGACGTAGTCTGTTTGGTCGGGACACAGACACTTCAGCAGTGGTTGGCTAAGCCCTTTCTTAAACAGCTGGCCCTGTATGATCGCATACTTAGCCGCTTCTCGCCTTATCGTCTTAGCCACCTTTTCGTCACTAGGGAGTTCGGCCTTTTCTAGGAAGTCGATGATCAGGTTCATCCAGGAGGGATTTGCCTGAGTCAGGTGTAAAGCTACTGCTGGTTCTTTTATTAAACCTTGAATGAGAGACCAGTTTCCCATCCCTGGTTTTGTACTCGCCAGTTTCGATAGGAGGTCTGCCCGTGTGTTCCTTTCTCTCGGCACGTGCTGGACCGTGACCTCCTCGAATTGCTTACTCAACTCTCTGACTTTTTTCAGGTATTTCTGTAATAGCGAGTCTCTGGCTTGGTAGGTCCCATTGATCTGAGAGGTCACAACCTGCGAGTCACTGTATATCTCTAGTCGGGTAGCTCCGACCTCTCTTGCTAGAGCCAGGCTGCCCAGCAGGGCCTCGTACTCTGCCTGATTGTTTGACACTGGAAACTCGAATTTGACCGACTACTCGTATCCAACTCCAGCTGGGTTTTCTAAGATTATTCATGCTCCTCCGAACGTTTGGTTGGATGCTCCGTCCACATGGAGCTTCCACCGTGTGTTCGGTGTCCCGGGCGGGTCCCCTGTTACCTCTACCAGGAAGTCATCCATGGCTTGAGCTTTGATCGCGTGCCTGGGTTCATACTGTAAGTTGTATTGGGAGAGTTCAATAGCCCAAGTCATCATTCTACCCGCCAGATCGGGTTTCTGGAGTACTTGTCGGATTGCCTGATCCGTTTTGACGACTACTTGGTGTCCTTGAAAGTACTGCCGCAACCTTCGCGACGAGGTCAGGACTGCATAAGCCACCTTCTCCAGCTTGCTATACCTTAGCTCCGCTCCTTGTAGTGCTTTACTCACGAAATATATTGGTTGTTGGGTTTTCCCCTCTTCTCGCACCAAGACCGCCGCCAAGGCCTCATCGGTTACTGCCAAATACAAGTATAGTGCTTCTCCATTTCTAGGCCTCGTGAGGACGGACGGCGCTGAGATTATCTCCTTAAACTGTTTGAAAGCCTCCTCACATACCGGAGTCCACTCGAACGCGATCCCCTTCTTCATCAGGTTAAAGAAAGGCTGAGCCTTGGCCACCGATGCGCCGAGGAATCAGGATAGTGTGGTGAGTCAGCCCGCCAACATTTGGACATCTTTCACACTTCCCGGGCTCTTCATCTGTAGGATTACTTCACACTTTTTTGGGTTGGCCTCCACCCCCCTTTGGGTTATCATGAACCCTAAGAATTTTCTGGCTTCGATAGCGACGGCACACTTCAACGGATTGAGCCTCATTCCGTGTCGACGAAGAGAAGTGAAGACATTCTCCAGGTCACCTATGAGGTCGTCGGCTTTGTCGGTCTTGACCAAGATATCGTCTACATACACCTCTACCATCTTGCCGATGAGGTCTCTAAAGCCCTTGTTCATCAGCCTTTGGTATGTGGCCCTTGCATTCTTCAGTCCGAACGGCATCACTTTGTAGCAGTATGTCCCTCCTGGCGTTATGAACGCCGTTTTCTCTTCGTCTGGCCGGTGCATCGGTATCTGATTATACCCCGAATAGGCATCCATGAAGCTCAGATACCGGTAACCCGCCGCTGCGTCAACAAGAGCATCGATGTTGGGTAGGGGGAAGGAGTCCTTTGGACATGCTTTGTTAAGGTCAGAGTAATCCATGCACATTCTCCATTTCCCACTGGACTTTTTAACCAGGACCACGTTTGACAACCAAGTCGCGTAGTCGAGTTCCCGAATGAAGCCTGCTTCTAGTAGGCTGGCCGTCTGTCTGGCCACCTCCGCTGCCCTTTCTTTGGACATTTTTCTCCTCTTTTGGGCGACTGGCTTTTCCTCTGGTCTCACGGCCAGATGGTGCGACATGAATTGGGGGTCTATGTCTGGCATGTCGGCCGAGGTCCAGGCGAACAAGTTGACGTTGGCCCTGATCATCTCCAGCAGGGGTCCTTTCAAGTCATGGGGTAAATTTCTGTTTACAAAGGTAAACTTCTCATCCGAGTCGCCGACCTTGAACTTTTCAAGGTCGCCCTCTGGTTCCGGCCTAGGTTTGTCATCAACTCTGGCGTCCAGGTCGGCGAGAAAAACACCGGATGCTTCTTTAGACTTCTTTCTCAGGGAGAGGCTGGCGTTGTCGCATGCGACCGCCGTCTCCAGGTCTCCCTTGATGGTCCCCACTGACCCATCATCAACAACAAACTTCATTAGCAGTAGCTTGGTGCAGATCACTGCCCCGAATTCGTTGATGGTCTTCCTCCCCAGGATGAGGTTGTAGGCCGTGGAGTCCCTTAAGACAACGAACTACGCCATTAGCGACCTCTTCCCCCTGCCTCCGCCGATGGAGACCGGGAGGGAAACTATGTCATTTGGCTTGATGAAGTTATCGCCTAGGCCTACTACGCCGTGTTGGTGGCCCCTCAAGTCGGCATCCTGTAGGCCCAGAGCATTGAATACATTGCGAAACATAATATTGGAGTCGGCCCTGTGTCCACCAGGATCCGCTTTACTAGGCCGGTGCCCACTCTGGCTGTGATCACCATCGGCGGGTTCTTCGCAACCTCGTCAAACCATTGATCTTCGGGGCCGAATGATATTAAGGGTACCCTTCGGGAGAGCAGCGTTGGGCCAGAGGACATAGCTAAGACTTTGGTGTCCTTCTTGCTAGCTGATTTCGATCTGGAGGGACGTCTTAGATTTCTTTCTCAGGGAGAGTCTGGCGTTGTCGCATGCAACTGCCGTCTCTAGGTCTCCTCTGATGGTCCCAACTGATCCATCATCAGCTACGAACTTCATTAGCAATAGCTTGGTGGAGATCGCCACCCCAAATTCGTTGATGGTCTTCCTCCCCAGGATGAGGTTGTAGGCCGTCGAGTCTCTTAAGACCACAAACTCCGCCATTAGCGACCTCTTCCCCCTGCCTCCGCCGATGGAGACCGGGAGGGAAACTATGTCATTTGGCTTGATGAAGTTATCGCCTAGGCCTACTACGCCGTGTTGGTGGCCCCTCAAGTCGGTATCCCGTAGGCCCAGAGCATCAAATACATTACGGAACATGATATTGGAGTCAACCCCTGTGTCTACCAGGATTCGCTTTACTAGGCCGGTACCCACCCTGGCCGTGATCACCATCGGCGGTTTCTCCGAAACCTCGTCAAACCTTTGATCTTCGGGACCGAATGATATTGAGGGTACCCTCCGGGAGGGTGGCGTGGAGTCAGAGGACATAGCTAAGACCTTGGCGTCCTTCTTGCTAGCCAATTTCGATCTGGGAGGGACGTCCCTTCCGATCACCACATTTACCACAGTGAGGCCACGCTCACTGTCCTCCTCGGCTTCCTGTCTTTGCCTCACGGTGCGACTTTTGTCCTCGGCTGATCGGTCCCGGTCCCTCCTCCTTGGTTCCCTTATAAGGTGGGAGAAGTCAGCCAATTTTCCTTCTCGGATGGCTTGTTCCAGGGCGTCTTTCAGGTCGAAACAGTGTTAGGTCTTGTGGCCATAGCCCTTGTGGTAATCACAATAGAGGTTTTTGTTTTCTCCCGTCTTGTCCTTGAGTTGTCGTGGCTTCGACAAGATGCCCTTGTCGGTGATCTGTTGATAGACCTCAACGATTGGGGCCGCTAGGGGGTGTAGTTTGTGAACTTTCCAACACGGGGAAAGGGCTTGAAAGTCTTGGCTGACCCTCCGTCTCTGGAGTGTTCCTTAGACCTCTCCCCGCCGCCGGACGGGCGGGCATTAGAATATGCAGGCTGTCGTTTATTGGCTGCCATGACCTGGCTTACTTCTTCGTCATTGATATATTCCCTGGCCACGTTCTAGATTTCCTGCATCGTCCAGACGGGCTTGGTGGTAAGGTGTTTTCTGAAATCCTCATTTAGTAGCCCGTTGGTTAAACACAAGCTGGCCACCGAATCGGTTAGGCCATCAATCTCCAGGCACTCATCATTGAATCTATCCAGGTACTTCCTGGTTGGCTCGCTGGCTCGTTGAGTCACTCCTAGCAGGTTAATCGGGTGTTTTGCTTTAGCGATACGCGTGGTGAACTGGGCCAAGAAGGCGCGACTGATGTCGGCAAACGTGGTTATTGAACCCTGGGGGAGGGAATTAAACCTGCGAATTGCTGGCCCAGCTAAGGTTACTGGGAAAGCCCGACACCTTATCTCATCGCCTACCCCTTCCACGTTCATCCTGGCCTCAAAGGCCGTTAGATGTTCCTGGGGATCTTGAGTACCATCGTACCTCATATCTGTCGGCTTATCACAGTGCTTCGGCAGCCGTACTCCGAGGATCGAGTGGTAGAAAGAGGTCACCCCCATGACCACCAGTTGCCGGGTTCTCCTCGATCTCTCCCTACTATGCTCTTTGTTAGGCCGGCTTCTGCCTGCCCTTTCTCTGTGGTGTTCTTGTTGTGGTTGGCACGTTCTTCCTCGTTCTCTGTCGCCTTCCCAGTCTTCCTCTTTGGTATCTCTTGTTGGTGATCGGGTATAGACCAAAGGATCTCGTCGTCTCCTTGGCGCCTCTCTGCTTTCCTGGCTTTCTGATTCTATCCGGGGGCTCAGAGTGTGCCTAGAGTGACTTCTTCGGAGACTCCTTTCTCCTCTTTGAGTGGATCGGAAACACTCTTGACTAGGAGTAGGCTGACGACTTTCACGGTTGGCTACTTCTCGCTCTAAGTTCTGAACCCTATGGCGCGGCTCTTGTATTATTCTGGCGCTGTCACTGCCTGTTCCTCCAAAGGGTCGTCCCTCGGGATGCCGCGGGGGGGATCCGGCGCCCTCGCGAGTGGGAGCTCCGACGGCTACCCTTCTGCTTCTGGGATCCATTCCCTCCCCGCGGGGCCCGGCTTTGCCGTTAGCCCCACCAGGAACCAAAACAAAGTCCATATCGGCAAGGTCCCCACAGACGGCGCCAATATTCGATTGGTCGGTTACCGGACGGTCTTGGGTGTGAAGATGGGTCCCTGCCTCGGCTTGGGTCCTGGGGACGAGTAGTGTGAGTGGCCGACTTCCCAAGTTCTTCGCGAGTTGAGGGGGTGCCACCTGCAAGGACACTCCGACGCTCAAGTCAGTCCGTGTGCAAGTGGCGGAGAGAAAAAGTTATGATGACGTACCTTGGAGGAGGGGTAGGACCCTCCCCTTATATACCCTGTCAGTAGGGTGGGCCCCACGAGGGGAGACCTCCTTCCAGGAAGCTTCGTTTCCCACAGTTGTCATGCAGCTGATAATAAGGGTGCGTGTCCGAGTCGCAGACCGAGCGGATTCGACCCGACTGCACGGATCGGTCTGCTCATGGGCCGGGACGGCCATTGTGCTCAGCTAAGTTGGGCCGTAAGTCTGTAACA
>NC_029792.2:6000774-6002086 GCF_000816755.2 Arachis ipaensis
ATTAAAAATAATGTTATATATCTAAATTTTTTTTATGAACTAAATTCAACCAAATTAAATAATAAAATTTAAAATAATACTAACTATAACTAATTTTTATTATATTAGACTAATTTAATTATACTTAATTAACAAAAAATTTGAATGCGTAGCATTATTTTTAAATTAAATAACTTGTCACATACATGAGAATTAGTAAAGAAATTAAAACTTTATGTGCTTAGTGGTTGTCGTAATTATGAGAATTGTAATAAGCGTTGTGGACTTGTGGTCTTAGATTTTTACAATCTTCCAAACGCTGTTTTTTTTTATGACAAGCTAAGTGATGAGGACTGTAGTTAATGCCCCACTTTCTCATGTAGTTTTAAAGTTTTCTGTTAAATCCATCTAATAAAACTACCAACTTTGTAAGTGGAAGGGAAAAAAAAGACCTGATTTAATTTGTGGCTGAAAGCACATACTAAAAAAAAAAAAATCAATATTGTCAGCTTTCAATTTAGAATTTTCTTACCTGCCGCAGGGATTTTCTTGAAGAAGAAGAAGCACTAATTCATTGATATGAGCAGCTATTGGTCGTTATATGTAACTTATAAACATATTAAATTGAATAAGAATGCATGCATAGTTAGGAGAAAAGCTTAGCTGGCACGTTTGACATACATGTTATTATATATATGATTTAATCTAAATAAAGTGCGCAAACTATTTTGCATGAGATATATTGACGCACGCCGCTGACTGCTTAGATTCAACTCAGTCAACTTTTTATTTGACCCCTGCCCCTTAACCTTAAAAGAATATACTCCATCTCTTCATTCCTAATTCCTTTTACCTACTAACATATACCGAAAGTGAGTTACTACTTATTCGTGAACTAGTTATGATTCAACCCATTAACAGAGTTTATGAGTTTATACGTCAAATTTGAATTCAAATTTAATTTTAGTGAATGGAGTTCAAATTTTACTTCGACACTTCCTCCCTTACCTACTATTAGTAACGAGAAACAAAGGTAGTGCATATACATATATAGAGGTAATTAATGTATGTACTATCCCAGTATATATAGCAGTGTGAAGTTTTAATTTGTTTGATCAACGTTATCGTATGGAACTTTGTATTTGCCATGTCATGTGTTGCATATATACCTACCTTGCTTCGTTGAAACTTGAAAATATAATAGTGAAGTAGAGTAGTAATGCGTCAACCATAAATGTAAAGCAAATTATACTTAAATTGATAAAGGAATCTTTAATTAATCTATACGAATTAAATTAGATAAAGATCAAAATATCATTGATATATAATATAA
>NC_029792.2:6002200-6004605 GCF_000816755.2 Arachis ipaensis
TTTGTATATATAAAGAACTATATATATAATACAATAATGTTACAACTTTTTTATGAATGAAAGAATAATTAAACTCTTATACTGTATTTAATTAGTTAATTAAATTGATTACTGAACAATCACTTCTATGGTTGAACTCCTATTTTGTTTCGGCGAACATATTGAAGACTCATGAATTCTGTTGTTGTGATGATGTGGCATTTTGTCACGAGGGAAAAACCGTTTCATAATCCCTTCACGAAGCAAAGGTAACGGTCTTGTTCTCGTAGCTTTTGTTTGATCTTCATGAACATTATTATTATGACTCTTGAAATGTGCCAAGGATGCTAATTCATCAACTTGTTCCGAAATTCTTTCAATGCTAATCACAACATCCATTAGGAGTGAAGCCATTGCAGCAATTGCCACTACCTCTAGTAGATTAACCTCTACTACTCCTCCTGAGAGATTTGATTTTAACATAGTGCTTAGGGATTCAATTGCCTCTTTGGCATTTGCAATGTGAGCCTTATAATTTGTTTTTGATAAGCATTTCATTGATTTAATTGATAAAGATAACTCCTTCAAAGCCTTCCCGGATTCTAAGCAAATGTGTTGGCATGTATCCTTAATTTTGTTCCTTAGTTCATGTGTAATCTACATACAAAAAATCAACATGTATATGTTAGAAAGTAAGCTATATATATTAATTAATTTTATTCGAGGATTTATATAATGAGAAATAATTAATAATAAGAGAAATGCTAGGGGGCAGCAATTTTTGTGATTTGTAGCCATCAAATAGCCATCAAGATGATTTTAATGGTGTGAGATTGGTGTAAGATTTCATCCAATAGCTCACTTTTCTTTGCTAGTTACATGCTGATCAGAATTTAACAAAGTTGCTGGTCTCCTAGACTTTTCCTAATAATAATGCATGGTAGAATGAAGTGCTCTATTACATACTTGGATCTTAGACTTAATGTGGTAATCTAGGGCTTCAATTTTGTAAGCACATTGCCTCGTTGAGTTTCCAACTTTCAAGTATTGCTTCCATGGATGATTGAATTGAAACTTGCCATGTCGAGGTTCCCATGAAGCCAAATTAGCCTACAAGACAATAAGGATTGCACTTGTTGGTAAGTTTATGTATTTGACGTTTTTTCTTATTAATGTAATAATAAATTATTGACTATGTTACGTATATACTAAAATTAGTTATTAAAGTAATCATTAATATAAAATATATGTTGAAAATAAATTAAATTATACATGTATTTATATATAAATACATTGATAACTAATTTTAATAATTGATTTTAATTTGGTGTAAGAATAATATTTTGCTAAATCATTATATGTTAGTTTATACGCATTAAACTAAAATAAAAGCAAACTTGGGATTTAATTTTACCATGTTTTCTTCCTTTGTTTTTGAATTAAGAACACTTTCATATTCCTCAGCAAATGATTTCTCATTCTTCTCCTCCGATACATTAAAGGAGTCATTGATGAACCCTACAAAGAAATAAAGTTTTATCTTTTAGTTAATTTCCTTACATAGAATTTAAAATAATCACCATATATATAATATCACAATTAATTAATATAGATGTTTAAATAGATATGTATATACCTTCTAAGAAATCGCCTATCTTTTCTATGTTTTTAGCAACGGAATTATGAAGATCCTCTCCTATCCACACCGGAAATATGCAAGCGGATACAATCATAGACAAAATGCTTCCAATGATAATTGTGAATAGTCTCTTGCAAGATAATTCTAGTGTTTCACTCTCATCATTTCTATAACCGGATATAGATACAAGACTGAAGGTTAATATGAAAATTGAGAATCCATAATCATATTTTGCTTTCACTCCAGGGATACACCTAATATATGTCATCACCGCACCTGTAACACAACAATAATAATAAATTAATGATAATGTATAGATGATGAATTCTTTAATTAATCAATAAATTCATACATTATATTATATTATATTATTTTTAATTAATTAATTTGGTACCTATGATGAAGAGAAAAATTGCCAATAGTATTGGCTGATTTGTCTTTCCAGGCAAAGTTGCTAGTTGTTGAACTCCAAAACCTAGAAAACCACCTAGCAATGTTGCTGCCATTCTATTTAGTCCTTTTCCAAGAGTTGCTCCTGAAATAAATGGAAAATTGAATTAATTAAGTAAGTCATGCTTATTAGAAGTTTAGACTATAGATATATATAAATCTAAAAAACATTTTTTTATTTAATTTGTATCGAAAATATTATTTACATCTAAAAGTCAGTTATTAAATCAGTCAATATATAAATATATATTTAATTTATTATTAATATATATTTTATATTTTAATATATTTTTATATAAATAATTAATTTTTAATATACTATAATATAATTTATACA
>NC_029792.2:6004617-6007453 GCF_000816755.2 Arachis ipaensis
CTGAATTTTAAAAAATAAATAGTATTTTTTTAATTTATTTTTAATAAATATTTAGTATTTTAAGATGATAGTTGAATTTGTATGTATAATAATGATGATGTAATGATAACGAAAGGTGAAGACATATATATAGGTACTTACCAACAGAAAATTCCATGACAACAACGACCGTCATAATAGCCCACAATGCATTGACACCAAAGCTATCATAAAGAGCTTGGACATAGAAGAACATGGAGACCAATGTGAGTGCAAATCCTACTTTGAGAGAATGAGTAATCCTTCTAGGATCATCTTGCCCCGATTTCTTTATTTTCTTTGCAACATTTGTAGCTTTCTTGCATGATTTCTTGGGCAATTGTCTAAGCCATTGACAAGCACAAGAGAAATATGTTGCATTTTCTTGAGATGTTATAGGAGAAGCCATTGCATATGATGAGAGTGTATATTACTAATTGTGATTAAGGGCATAAGGTTGGGTATTTATAAGGTTATTAATGAGTGCATATGGCTGCTGATAAAAACAAATAGTTATCAGGCTTGACTCAAATGAAATTAGTGCGTGCGCATTTTCTTTATGTTGCTTCCGTGATATTGCAATGCTTTTTCCACCACTATTCAGACTTTGATACTCACTACAATTCTTAATTACTTTTGCTTCTCTTTCTTTTCATTGCGCTTCTTATTTTTATATATATTATTACTAGTTTTTCAGATAAACAACTTGTACTTATTTTTTGCATGTATGTGTATGTTTTTATTGGTGGAAACAATCATTTCTTAATTGGATGTAATTATTTGAGTCACAAAATTTTTTTCTTGTAAATTCTAAGATAATTGCATCATTTGCATGCCTATGTATGTATGGCTTAAATTAAATAATATAAGACATTTCATTATAACACAATTTCTTGCTAACACATGCGCATGTTTGTTAGTATCGAGATAATTATAATGGGGTAATGTTTTTGTTTACTATGGTGATTAATTAATAATTTAATGTTACTTTTAGTAGTTTTTCTTTATTACATTTCTAACGTGTTAAATTTTTTTTATAGATTTTTTTCTTTTATTGGTCTTGTGTTAAAATTATAAGGATTGAACTCTTAATTTTTAAGTTACAAAGATTCTAATACTATATCATAAAATTACTTATAAATAAAAGGAGAGACATAATAAATAGTTATAGTTGTAACATTTTTAAAAAGTTAGAGGATAAATTATTTTTGTTTTGTATTACCGAATGATATAAATCAGTTATATACATATTTTTAATACACAAAGTAATCACATCTTTAACAATTCAACTTATAGTTAAATTTTAGACAAAAAAATTATCTTTGAAGCATGAATTAATTTTTTCTAAAATTATATATTTATGAAGTTTTATACTTCTATAGAAGAAGAAATAATGTGATAAGTTTAATTCTTAAACTGATTGAGAAAAGTCGTAAAGTGTAACTTAATCAAGGGTATGAGATGGGTAATAGTAATTTAGAAAAGTTTTAAAGAATAATAATTTATTAAAGAATATACATATATTTATATGATGAATTTTATCATACCTTCTTTAAAATTATCCCTTATGATATATATATTGAAAGTGATTCACTATATGAGTTTTATGAAGTGGAAGAAATCTTTACGAATGCAATTGATACACTTGAAGGTAGAGGAGAGCTTATGGTTCGTGATGACAGATGTCATAAAGATATTTAAAAAGATTTTTCAGATCCTCAAGTCATAAACACAGTTAAAGACATTGTTGTTGATGATGTAAAATACAAGTTTTAAGAGATGGTAGATTCGGATCCTCATGAGATTAAAAAGATTGTTGTCGATGAGATAGAGATCAAGTTGAATTGAATTGTAGACAACAATAAGATTTGCAAGATGAGGTGACAATTATGTACAAGAATTTAATCACTTTCATGAGACACAAGTTTTGCGAATAGTGAATTCCGAGGATGTTATCACCATACAAAAGAGGGTGGAGGAGGCACAGTAGATATACGCTGAGGTTGTGAGAAGTTCTCCATATCTCGGTAGCACAAATGTTGTCACGTGCAACGAGCTGAATACGTATACACCTTGTTAATGGGTTTATGAGTTTCCCGCAAAGAGATTTCTCCGGCAGTGACAACCACCACTACCACCATAAACTGGTGGTGCTAAACTAAATTTAAATAATCACAAAAGAGAAAAAAAAGATAAAAAACATATACCTAAGTATTATAGTTAATATTTAATTTAATTGTAATTATAAACACTATATATATTACACGGGATAATTTACTTTTTATTTTAGAGATGACATAGTAGCATTCACCTATTTATATTATTATTACAGATCAAAAGTATTTTGTTTATAGAGTAATATATAGTATATGAAAGAAACGCAGTCCAATCAGAATTTGTAAAAATTTAACAGTAGTTGTTGAGAATTCAGTTTATGCATGCATTATTATTTAAAAAAAAAAATACAAAAAGGTTCTTTAACCCTTAGGATAACTAACTATAATGAACTGTATAGTAATAATACATTTGAAAGGTCAATGAGGAGAAGCAAAGTTTCCTACCTAATAGAATTGATTTGACTTTAAGCATATGTGTACCCTTGATATTATACCTATACAATAGGATTACCAATACCACTACTCAACTTTTAAAAAAAGGCAAAATGGAACATAATTATTAGTGTTGAAGAAGTATTAACATCGCACTTCCACTACCAATATAAAAAGGCATTTCTACAGTATATTATAGAATTTACGGTAATGTAAAAAATAAAATAAAAAATTATTATATTTAATTTAATTTTTATATTTCTATATAT
>NC_029792.2:6007797-6008050 GCF_000816755.2 Arachis ipaensis
TGGCTACATATATGAATTTGAATCTTAAACTTTGAATTCAACAAGCCTTCTCATGGCTGTTTCTATTGAATTGAATAACAATTTGCAAAAATGACACAAGTGAAAAAGAGCCTTTATTTTAATTAATTAATTAATTAAATGGGCTAGCAGACCGAAAAGAAACAAGTTGCGGACAAAGCAACCAACAACAATTAAACAATGTCTTAAACAAAATAAGAACATATGTATGCATAGATAAATAAACACATAATTA
>NC_029792.2:6008335-6012443 GCF_000816755.2 Arachis ipaensis
AACTTGGACATACATGATTAAAGCATTGAATAAAGTAAGAGTATTAAATAGGAGCTGTCACATGCTTAGAGAATAATGAGAATATGGAGGTGGTGGGCTGGTGGCTAGCAACCTCGTATGCGCGCGTTTTTTTTTTTGGTTATATGGATAATTTGGGCCAACATATAAGGTTGGGCTGAATCTTTTTGGAACAGCAGAGTAATTAGGCCCATAAAGAACAAAAAATCAACAAAAAAAGAAGCTGCAGATTCTGGAAAATTGTTATCATTTAATTAATCTGGAAATACAATATATAGTTCTTATCACATTTTGATCCAACACAAGTTCCATATTAACTGATCGATTAATTCCCATAATGAGAAAGTAAAATGCTACAAGAGAGGCTAGTTGATTGTAATAACATGATGAACTCCAATATTTTTCTCTTGAAGATCATGAGGAGGAGAATTTGGGTAATTTGGTGCAACTTTGCTGTCTTTGTTCTTGAATTTTGCTTGCACGGATAATTCATGTACTGACTCAGCGATTTTCTCGGTGCAAGAAACCACGTCAAGCAGCAAATAAGTCACAGTCATAATAGGAATATCCTCAAACAGATTGGTCCCTTCCCATAACCCTGATTTCAGAATGGACTTGAGGTTCATTGAAACAAGCTTAGATTTCTCAATGCTAGGGTTTGCAGCACATGGTGGAATCGTTTTTTGGATTGACACTGATAATTCCTTCAGAGATTTTCCTGTTTCTTTGCTTATTTGGATGCATGTCTCTTGCACTTTGTTTTTTATTTCTGACGGGGTCTGTATAAAAGGTCAACGTTATTTGAAGATTAATCACATTTAAGAAGTTTATTATAATTTAATAAAGGAGGAAACTCAGGTGCAATCAACTTCACGTGAAGTTGATACCTGAGAGCTGTTAAATTATTTGACTAATTTTTTATCTAACGGCTCTTAGATATTAACTTCACATGAAGTCGACCTCACCTGAATTTTCACCTTTAATAAAACTAAATGAGAATCCAATTGGTACCTTGGTAGAATCAAGGAAGCCAGTAAGAGAATCAATGAGGCAGGCACATTGCCTTAATAAGCTTCCAATCTTCAAATATTGTTTCCAAGGGTGACCATATCTGAAAGGACCATGGCACGGTTCCCACCTTGCAAAATTCGCCTTCAAAATATATATCCATATAATAATAAAGTAAATCATTACATTAATAATAAAGTAGTCAATTTCGTAAGTCTAAAATAACAAGAATAGCAAACAAAATATACTTTTAAGAGTCGGTTTTGATTCAACCGATTAATCGAAAATTAAGTATTAAATTTGTCTAATTTATGATAAATATCGATTATTATCATTGATTCAATAAAAAGTCGATTAAAAAAATCCATTAACTGATTAAAATATTCTCGTTTAGCGATTAAGGATATAAAAAATATTTTTATTACAAATATTTTAAACCTCTAACTTTATTGATTTGGCAACTGACTCAATTTTTAAAAAGTTAGACGAAAAGATAGAGTGAATATCTTACCTGACCCTTGATAATTAACTCGAAAGGACTACGAGACTTTTGATAAAAAAATATCTAACTTAGTTTTTGATTTTTTTTGGGACTGATTAGTTCTTGTGCCAAAAATTTTTTTTAATACAGAACTAATCAGTCCCATAAAAATAAAACTCAAGAGTCAAATTAGATATTTTTTTTTGTCAAAAATTTCATTGTCTTTCAAAATAATTGTCAGAGACTGTTTAAAATTTTTTCTCTGAAAAGATATAATTGATTAATTCTCCAATATCCTTACCAAGCTTTCTTCGGTAAGCTTTGAATTGAGAACACTTTTATATGCTTGAAGGTTTGACTTATTGGAACCTTCGCCCTCTGATGTTCCAAAACATTCATCTCCAAAACCTGCAGTATAACAGGCCATCTATTTCATATCATACACAACATATAATTTAAAATAACTTTACTTAAAATTGGATAATACTATATATATAGAAATTAAAGTATTTCAAGTGTTTTAATATTTTATATGTTCTACTAATTTAGTCATTAATCTCAATTAGATTTAATCTAAGCATAATTAAGATCAATAGCTAAAGTCACTGAACATTTGAAATACTAAAACATTTGGAATATAATGCTTTCAATATTATATATACTAAGTACCTTGAATAGAGTCTCCTAGTTTTTGAAGATTCTTTGATACTAACTTGTGAAGATCTTCACCTGCCCATATGGGGTACACAATAATGGAAACCAATATCCACACTAAAACACCTGTGAAAATTGTGATTACTCGTCTCTTTGCTATGTCTAATAAATCTTCGTCTCGGTAGCTAGGTAGAGATACTATGCAGAATGTCAAGATAAACACTAAAAACCCATAATCATATCTTGCTTTAATTTGAGGTACAAATCGCATATATGTCATTGTCGCAACTGCATTCATTTATTCAAATTTCATATTAGTCAAATAATTTTAATAATTAATTACTATAATATTCAATTGAACAGGCAAATTTTTTATATATATCTTACCTATGATAAAAATTAGGGTTCCAAGAAATACTGACCCCACAATATGTCCTCCCATTATTGAATCAACCAAGTAATAACATCCAAGTCCTAGAGCACTAGCCAAAACTGTTGCTAAACCTCTATTGAAACATTTAGCAAGTGTTGCCCCTGCATGTGTCACGCATATATAAGACTTAGTTAATTATTATTAAACTAGAAAACAATTCTCCAAATAAATTAAAAATTTAATTTTGATGCATATATTTAATTACGTAATTTCACATCAGCAAAAATAACTATATTTTATATTAATGACGTGAATGATTATCCAAAAGAATAAATATGATTGCACGACTATATAAAACGTTTTACACTGTTAGTGTATCAAAATTAAACTCACACATTAAATGAACAAGTTTAATTAAATGAACTTGCCTACGGAAAATTCTGAGACAAGGATGACGGTTATAATTATCCACATGGGGTTTTTATCAAAACAAACGAAAAGAGATTTAACAAAGTAAAATGCAGAAACTGTGGTGATGGAAAGTGCAACTTTGAAAGAATGAATAAGCCTTCTAGGATCATCTTCTGCCGGTTTCTTCAGCTGCAACATCACACCAACCATCTTAGCAACAAACCGTTGCCAAAACGTGACATTATTATTATTATTGTTGGTATCTGCTATAACTTGAGATGATGATGCCATCATCAGTTAGTTGCAGCCGAAATTGGACACACAAGTCCAACCCCAAAATGTTTTGAATTATTATTGTGCTTTGTGTGTTGTGTTTGAATGTAATGTAAGAACGTAACATTGTCCTATTTATAAGAGAAGTTTTGTTGACCAATGAACCCAAAAGGATTATAATAATCAACACTTCTATGTTTTCAATCCATTATACATTCAATGCATTAAGAATAGATAAAAAAAATCACGATTTTTTTAATTTTATCCAATAATATTCGTATAATTCTTTTTTAATCATTTTTAAGATATTTTTTTTGCTAAGAATTTTTTCCAATACCTTAAAATATTGGTTAACTAAATTCCTATTAATCAAATTTTTTGTTTCATTGTGTTCTTGTATCTGACAGACTAACCAGTATTTTATAAGGATATTTGTTAATATTATTAATGTAAATTTATTTTTATTGAAATATATGGTACTCAATTTTTATTTTTTCCCATGCATGAATTGAATAAGAAGTTTTAAAAATTTTAAAGGCAAATAACAAGTGATTGATCCATTTGGCAGAAAGGTAGACGAAAATCGGTATTTGCACTAAAGTTATATGTTTTTTCAACAATGCTAGGAAGTAAGAGGTACCAACTAAAAACCAGCAAAATGTTTCTGGATGAATCCAAAATATCTAGCTAGGTGGATGATATTTATGCTAGGTATTAGAATGTTTCTTCTACTAAGTATCAGAATATTTCTTTTTCATACTAAATGAATGTTCTTTTATATATTTTATAAATTTTTTTATATACTAAGAATCGAAATTGTTAGAAGTTCCGTGATCTCCACCCCTATTTCTCCAACGTATCGTTCAGAATTTTAATTTGAAGTGATAAGT
>NC_029792.2:6012470-6012881 GCF_000816755.2 Arachis ipaensis
TTATAAAAAAAGATCAACGCAAAGGACACACATTATGACCCAAAATTTAAAAAAAAATAAAAGAATCTCCATTAGCGTATGGCTTGGGAGTGTGTTGACCAATGTAGGCCAACGTGTAAAACTATGTGTTATGAAAACAAATTATTGATTAATTGTCCAATAATCAAAGTGATTTAAATTGGACCACCAATTTAACCCCTTCTCTTTCCTTGTCTGAATAATGACATTGAAAGATGCTTGTTTTTAGATTAATTAAAGAAGTTTATATTTTTAGGGACGGAATAATCCTCCTGGGATCTGTCACTTTTGGGCAACAAAATAGGTTAAATTTATCCAACCAATTCGATTATCCGTTTAAATAGACAAATCTTTGTTTAAAAATTTAAATATTTTTTAATTTTAAATTAGATA
>NC_029792.2:6012998-6028373 GCF_000816755.2 Arachis ipaensis
CTAAACAAGCCATTTATTTATTTTTTTATATTTTTTAAAAATATCACTTTTTCTTAAATTTGAAATACAATAAAATTTAAGAATACCTCATGCAGACAGATATCACACGTCAATAAAAAGCTGGTCGCAATGTCTAATTGACTTAGGCTTGTGTTTTGATGCAATATTTTGGCACCACATTTTTGGTTACATTATCGCAGCAATTTTACTCACTTTGGGCACTGAAATAAACTCTTTAATTTTTTTTTTCTGCGTTTGTTTATAGATACTAAACACTTAGACAAAAACATAAAATTATATTTGATAGATAAAATATAAACAAAAATATTAAAATTAATATATTTTATATTCATCTTAATAAAAAAATACAAAAATATTAACAAAAAATACTATTTTTTTTTATTATTTTTATTAATTTTTTATAATTATACTTTTTATTATTATATATTTTTTTAAATTTTTTAAATAAAAAATAAAAATACATTATATTTTTTATTTTATTATTAAATAAAATATAAAAATATTAAAGAGTTAATTCAGTTAATTCAGAAAAAAAAATGACAAAAGAAGCTGAAGATTCTGAAAAATTGTTCTCAATCAATTAATCTAAAAATTAAATACGAATATAGTTGTTATTCACAATGATTTCAGTAAATGATGAAAAACATTGAATATGTAAATTAAATAAACAATTTTACATAAACATCTGGTCATCCAAAATAAGTCTTAAGAAAGAGTAGCCAAAATATAAGCATCAGTTTTTTTTTTGTGCAAATTTTGATCCAAGACAAGTTCCCTATTAATAAGTTTATTTCTATTTTACAAACCCACATTTAACAGATTGATTAATTTATTGTTAACTAAGGATTTATTGTATGTTAACACAAGGGAGGCTAGTTGATTGTAATAACATGATGAACACCAATGTTCTTCTCTTGGTCCCCATGGCACGGTTCATCAAGATGAGGAGGACAATTTGGATAATTTGGTGCAACTTTATTGTCTTTTTTCTTGAATTTTCCTTGGATGGATAATTCATGTATTGACTCAGCGAGTTTCTCAGTGCAAGAAACCACATCAAACAGCAAATAAATCACAATCATAAGAGGAATATTGGTTCCTTCCCATAACCCTGATTTGAGAATGGACTTGAGGTTCATTGCAACAATCTTAGATTTCTCAATGCTAGGGTTTGCAGCATATGATGGTGAAATCTTTTTTTGGATTGACACTGATAATTCCTTTAGAGATTTTCCTGTTTCTTTGCTTATTTGGATGCATGCCTCTTCCACTTTCCTTTTTGTTTCTGATGGAGTCTATATATATAAAACGTAAACATTTCAAATTATTTTTACAATGTCAACTAATCACATTTAAAAAGTTTATTTTTCTTACTAATTGTAATTTTAGTACCTTGCTGGTATAATCAAGGAAGCCAATAAGAGAATCAATGAGGTAGGCACATTGCCTTAATAAGCTTCCAATTTTCAAATATTGTTTCCAAGGGTGACCATATCTGAAAGGACCATGGCACGGTTCCCACCTTGCAAAATTCACCTTCAAAATATATAATCATATAATAATAAATCAAATTATTACGTTACTATATAATAAAGTTGTTAATAATTTCGTCAGTCTAGAATATTATTCTTACCAAGCTTTCTTCAATTTGCTTTGAATTAAGAATTATTAATGTAAATTTATTTTTTTATAGTACAACTTTTTTTTTCCAATGCATGAATTGAATAAAAAGTTTTAAAAATTTTCTCTCTTATATTTATCCTAATTAACAGTAGTATAAATCCTTTTAGAGTTGGTAAGCTCTTAACAGGTTATTATTATGTGTGTGTTTAACTGTTTATTGAAGGTATCATTAAAGGCCGCAATTAGAACTGTCACTAACTAGGTGATATTATTAAAGTCAGAGTTAGTGAATAAATTCAAAACAAAAATGATTAAATGTATAGTACTGTAACTTGTTTATCCCTATACGAAAGTATTAATTAACATATTTTATTGATGAGTATGAATTAAGTATTTAGATTAGGATTAACTACTGTTCTTTAATTTCTGGGGGTGCGGTATCGTATTCATACTTGCATGTAGGTATGTGTATTGCTACTGTGGATTGTGTCAACTTGCATCCTTATTAATTAGCGGTAAAAACTCAGATGCAAATTAAAATCACGTAAAATTAATAGTTGAGAATTATTAAATAATTTAATAAATTTAATTAAATTATTATTTAATAATTATTTTAGTTATCAACTTCACATGAAATTAACTAAAATTCCACCTTATTAGAATTACATATTTAAGCATGCGTTGAAATATTTTGTAGACGTAGCCAATTTTGTTTTTTTACTTATTTGAAGGAGGCCAAAATGTGGCTCCGTACGAAACCATAATCTACCGTAACTCACCACTGGGTTTAAAGCCGTCATGTGATCTTTCCCTTTCAACTTATTGTTCTATATTTGTATTTGTATTGTTCTATATTTGTATTGTTATTGTTCTATATTTGTATTTGTATTGTTATATAATTAAGTTGTTAAAATTTAAGTATATTTTTTTTTTTGGTGACTAAATTTAAGTATATTTGATTTTTAACAATTATATTTTATACACATAAAAATTATTAATTAACAAAATCAATCATTTATATGCAATGCATTTTAAAGTATATATTAGTTGATTTGGTGTTTCATTTATTTTTAAATATTTATTTCTGTATGTAATAAAAGAATTATATATATGACAATTTTGATATCAAATTAAATTTTATTTATCATCAATCAAATTTAAGCTTAAAACGAAGAAAATAATGAAACTATTTTGATCATTTTTTTACAAGGAAAATTTAAATTGTTTATTTTGAATTAGACAAAATATCTCATACAAATACTTAATAATTTTAAACTTATTTTTATTAATATTTAAGCAAAACAATTTAATTTAATAAAATTAAAATACTCATAAAGAATATTTTTCCACTTCCAAGCCAAGTATTTTATCCAAATTTTAGTAAAAACAATGTACCAAAGTTGCGTTTGGTTTTAAACAATTTCTCTCTCTTCTGACTTTAGTTGTATTTATTAGCATTTAATCTTGCTAACTTGTGCAGCAAAAATCTTTTGGTGCTAATAAATAGCATAGCCGCCATTGTTATAAACTTATCTGGAGTGGATAGTTTTCATTTTCCGTTGGCTTCTTCTAATATTTAGCTGGCACTGGCTTAAGGATTTTGCTGTTATTACTAGTCTATTAATAAAAAAATCATCCACAAACACGTGCTTTATAGAATCATCCCTCTAAATACGTTACACTTGAGAATGCTAATTAAGAAATTAATTTAATGTGTTTCGATGAATTATCCCGCTTTACACTATTTTATTAAAACCGAATTAGTAATCGAACCGATTAAATTATTGAATAATCGAATTATTGATTTAACCAATAAATTATAGATTAAACAGATTAATTTAGCCGAAATTCAATAGGTTTAATTAAATATTAAATAAAATTATTAAAAATCTATATATAATTTTAAATATATAAATTTAATCATTTTTAACCTAATAAAATTTAAAATTTTACAATTTCACATAATAACTATAACTTTATTGAATGAAACAAATTTTATTATTTCATTCACTAATAACTATTAAAATATCAAAGCATAGCATTTTCGATGTATAATAAACCAGCATTAATATATGAAAGCATATAACCAATTTGGGATTATTGGACATCATTAAAATTAACACACAAAATTAGAAAATCAAAAACCAACAACAATATTATTATAACAAAATATAACAAATAAAGAATAATAAAAAATTAATAAAATCTCAGCAATTCAAAATCAGTGATCTAACCCATCAACTCAATTAGTATTATTAACAACAAATCAACAGTACAAAACAAGCAAAAAATCAAAATCAAATTCAAGAAACAGTGCTTAATGCTGAATGCTAACTAGAAGAAGGGACAGAGAGACATCAGAAAACTAGCAACAATATTATTATGCAATCTCAATAACTCAGAATAATCAGAAATTAACAAAATCTCAGCAACTTAGAATCAGTGAACTAACCCAACAACTCAATCAGTATTATTAACAACAGACCAATAGTACAAAACAAACAAAAACAAATTCAAGAAGTAGTGTTTAATGTTGACCAGAGGAAGGGGCAGAGAGATAGAGAGCGAGCTTGACGGCGACAAAGAGAGAGTTCGACGACAACAGTGAGGAGAAGAAAGAGTTCGACGACAACAGCGAGGAGAAGAGAGAGCTCGACGGCGGCGAGGAGAATAGAGAGCTCGATGGCGACGGCGAGGAGAAGAGAGAGCTTGAAAACGACGACGACAGAATCTTCAACCCTACTTCCCATGACGAGACGACGCCGACGACGCTGACGAACACAGAGAGAGAGCTCGACGATGACAACGACGCAGTGCTGCGGTGCTATGGAGGTTGCGATGGGCGGTGGCTGTGGTCTACGGGACTGGGGGCCTAGGGTTTTTTCTTTGTCCTTTCAATTTTCAAAGAGGAGAGGAGAGGAGATGAGTAGGGCCTGGGAGGACTAGGTTGCTTTTCGGGTAGTCATTTAGGGTTTTTTTTTTCATAAAAGTCAAAACGACGCTGTTTTGGAGGGCTTCACTAAACCGAAAGACCTCTAAAATATCGGCCGATTTCGCCAGTTCATCGGTTAATCGCTGATTCGACCGGTTTTTTGACCAATTTTTTGTTAGACGATTCTTGAGGTTAATCGAACTGTCCTGATGACCGATTCTTGGTTAATCCAATTGAACCGACCGATTCGATTTGGTTTTTAAAACTATGGTTATAATAATAATATATATAATAATTAGAGAAAATTTCACTCCCCTCCCTGCGAGATGCTAAAATGACACTCCCCTCCCCTCTATTTATAAAATGTATATTCACCTCCCTTATAACTTTTAAAAAACCTCCTCTTTAATCCATTTTAATTTTTTTGTGTTAACTAATTTTAACTTTATACATTTTTCAAGAAAAAATAAATTATTTTTTAACAAAAATACCCTTTGACAAAAATTTTATTTTTTGTCATTAATTTTACTTACCAAAATATCCTTTAATAAATTATTTTTTTATTGATTAAATTGTATTTTTACCAAAATATTTTTAAAAAAAAAAAAAATATTTTAGTAAAAATACAATTTAATAAATAAAAAATAATTTATTAAATAGTATTTTGGTAAGTAAAATTTAATGATAAAAAAATAAAATTTTTGTTAAAGGGTATTTTTATAAAAAAATATATAAAATTAGTATTAGTTAACACAAAAAATTTAAAATAGATTAAAAAAGGGGTTTTTTAAAAGTTATAAGGAAGGGAAATGTACATTTTATAAATAAAGGGGAGGGAAGTGTCATTTTAGCATCTTGTAGGAGAAGGGAGTGAAATTTTCTCTAATAATTAGCATATAAAGTGTTAAACAGCAAGATAGCCTAATAGCAATGTTAGTTGCTTACAATACTAGTTTGTTTGGTCCACATTTCTACTTGAATCGATCATATTGTCGGTTTACTAATTTTTCAATCAAATCGATTCATCCGATCCGATTTTAATAACTATGTTTATTTCTCTATTCATTTGTATATTAAATTACTAATTAAGAAATGAAATATAAAACTTTGGTTACAAAATTATTTATGAAAATACTTTTTTTTATGAACATCGGGGCAAAAGTGCCCAAAAAAATAAGAAAACTAAAGAGAGACTACTCTAGGGAGAGAAATACCTATAGAATCAGCATGAAAAGCTAAGGAAATACAAGAAGGCATATTGAAAAAAATATGACAGTCAGATGAAAGACTATGACCAAAGTGAGCCAACCTATCAGCACAAGTATTTGCTTCCCAAAATTGGTGATGAATATTCCAACTAGTAAGCTTGCTGCATCTGTTTCTGATAGCCAAGACTAAGGATCTAGTAGCATGTAAGTCAATTTTCTCCTGGAGGCAAAGCTTCACTGCAACAAGGGAGTCTGCTTCAATAATCAGATGAGAGCAAGCAATATTCAAAGCTAGCTCCAAGCCTAGTAAAATTCCCCAAAGCTCCGTTGTCGTCACTGTTTCGCCATCCAAATTCGCACTAAAACAAGCTATAAATCCTCCATCAGAGTCCCTTAGGATCCCACCACAAGCTGCTCTTCCTCCATCTAACACAGAGCCATCCGTGTTGAGCTTAATAAACGGGTGATCTGGTGGCTTCCATTTGATCTGTCTTTCAATGAAATTGCAAACCTTCTTCCTGCTCTAAACAAGCTCGAGCTGTGCCAAAGAGTAGTCCTTCGCTAAGTGGAAGGCCAAAAAATGAATGCTATTCTCTGCTACAGCCTCATCGCTATCAAAGATCACCTTATTTCGACGAAACTAGAGTGCATTCATTGTGCATACAAAAAGGAGGGGCCAGTGAACCCCTTTGAAGAGGGATTGGGATGATAAATTCTCCAACAACCAAGGGAGGAGGGGGGTGTTGAAAAAATTACCAACTCTCAATCTGACATCAATGCTCATCCATGCTTGTCTCGCGACTCTGCAGTCTCGGATCACATGGAGCATCGATTCGGTTGCCTCACCACAAATAACACAAGATCCATCCTGGGCCATATTTCTTTTGACTCTAATCTCATTTGTTAATAGGACCTCATTTGCAACAAGCCAGCAAAAAATATGCAGCCTTGGGGAGCTTCAAGCTTCCAGATCTTCGAAAACAACTTAGCTTTAGAGTTATCTGAAGGGCTTAGGTAGAGAGAGCAAGCTGACTTGATAGAAAACGCACCGTCTGGTGTCAACAGCCAGGCTAGAATATCTTCTCCCATCTCTGGTTCAGGTGTTTTCGTCGACCTAAAAACGAGAATCCAATCATCGCCTAGGACTACTGCAATTCGATTGAGATCCCACCTCTGGTCTGATATATAGTCACACACCCGTTCCTCCAACATATCAGAAACCACCTCGGGCTGAGCAAAATCAATCAGGTGGTGTACCCCTGGCATCCAATGATCAATCCAGAAGTTAACATTTTCACCGGACCCAAGTCTCCAAACAAGGTTGTCAGCAAACTTCTTCCAAACATGAAAGATACCTTTCCAAGCATTAGATGAAGATAGATGTTTTGTGATAAGTGGCAGGGAGTCATCACCACATTCATACTTGCTACGGACTATATTTACCCATAGCGCATCCTTATTATGGATTAATTTCCAGGCCAGCTTCATAAGATTTGCATTATTCAACACTCTAGCCGGTTTGAGGCCCAAACTGCCTTGGCTTTTAGGAAGGCAAACTTTCTCCCAACTCATGAGATGAAGTTTCCTCCCCGAGCTAACACTTCTCCACAAAAAATTCCTGCAGATTTTATCAATGCTATCACAAATGCTTAGAGGAAGTTTCATGGTCTGCATGACATAGGAAGGAATAGACGCCAGTGCTGATTGGGTGAGAGTAACTTTGCCCGCAAGAGAAAGATTTTTAGCCTTCCACGAACTAAGTCTATTAGCCATTCTATCTAATATGAATTGAAAGTCCTCCTTCTTAGAACGACCATGAAGGAGAGGGACTCCAAGGTACTTACCCATATTGTTTGTTAGCCTCATTCCCAAAGCATCACTCAGTTCTTTTTTCCTAGCGAAGCACATATTATTAGAGAAGTAAACACAGGATTTAACATAATTTACCTTTTGACCCGAACATTTACAAAACAAATCCAGAATTCCCCATACAACTTCAACCTGCTCCATGGAAGCTTTCCCGAATAGAACAATATCGTCAGCAAAACAAAGATGGGAGAGTTTCGGCCCACCTCTATTCAAAACCATTGGCTCCCAAAAATTCTGATTAAGAGCAAAGGAGATAGTCTGAGACAGTCTTTCTATACATAAAACAAAGAGATACGGTGACATAGGATCACCCTGTCGAATACCTCTGGAAGGAGTGAAAGAAATGGACGGGATACCATTCCACAGGACTTTCATCTCCACAGACGAATAGCAATGAGAGATCAGGTCAACTAGATTATTTGGCAGTCTAGCTTCAATTAACGTATCCCTGATAAACTCCCAGTTCAAAAGATCATAAGCTTTTTTCAAATCTATCTTAATAGCCATATAACCGTAAGCACCTTTCTTGATCCTCATGGAATGGATGGCCTCTTGGGCTATAATAATATTATATGCACTCTGCCTGCCAGGGACAAAACTTGACTGGGAGGGGCCAATTAATTTGGGCATGACCTGTTTTAGCCGATGAGAGATAATCTTTGTAATGAGCTTATACGAAACATTACAAAGCCCAATAGGTCGAAAGTGGCTAAAAGTTTCTGGAGCGTCAATCTTCGGGATAAGCGAGATATAAGTGCTATTCGCCACTTTAATTTCTTCATGATTGTTGAAAACCCAGAAAACCCAATTTTCCACTGAGGTTTTAACAGATTCCCAGTTGCTTTGATAAAACATCGGAGGCAGGCCGTCAGGCCCCGGCGCCTTCCAGGCTCCCATAGAGAACATAGAAGATTGGATTTCTTCAACAGTCACCATTCTTCCTAGCTGGTTTTGCTCCTCATATGATAGAGTCGGAAACAAGCCTGGAGCATTTAGTTTCTCACAATTCCCATCATCAGTATACAAAGTTAGAAAGTGTTGTGCTCCAATATTTTGAATTTGTTGCACATCATCGATCCATTGTCCTTCTGCATTTTCAATCATAGTTGCTCTGTTTCTTCTCCTCCTGGAAGATGCTGTGCTATGAAAATAAGCAGTATTTTTATTACCATAATTAATCCACTTGCACCTAGAACATTGCTTCCAGTAGACTTCTTCCTGAATAAGCAAAGTTTCCAATTCCTTCCACAATTGGATTTGAAGATTATCAAGAAAAGGATTCGGCGTGAAACTGAGATGAGCAGATATACCATTTAATCTCGCCAGTAGCCGATTTTTCCTTTTAATAAGATCACCAAACACCTCTCGATTCCAAATTTTAGCAGCCTCCATGAAAGTAGAGATATTTACCTCCAGCTGTTTATCAACATCCCAACTACTCCTTAGCAAGTTATTAAAATTGTTGTGAGTCATCCATGCTGCAATAAACCGAAATGGGCGAGTAGAGGAGCCAGGATTATTTGCAGATCTCAAATCGAGTAATAATGGCACATGATCAGATTTTAGTTTTGGAAGATGCTTTACTACTGCATGATTAAATCTTTGAACCCAAGAAGGGTTCGCAACGTACCTGTCTAATCTCCTTCGAATACTACCTCTCTGCCAGGTAAATGGTTGTCCTTGAAAGCCAATGTCTTGGAGACCACATTCAAATAGACAATTTGATAAGCGAGCATGATCCCTGGAGAGATTTGAGGCACCCCCTGTATCTGCCAATGAGAGAACACAATTGAAATCACCCCCCACACACCAATCACCATGCACCAGATCCCCTAATCTTTGCAGATTTTCCCACAATTCGGATCTTGGTCCAATATGAGGTGAACCATAGACTACCATCAGATACCAGTATTGTTCATTACAAAAAGAAACTCTAAGGTGAATAAATTGCCTATGTGACTCAATAACATTAACATCCCAGAGACTGCCATTCCACAGAAGCCAGATCCCGCCTGAGAAACCACATCCTTCCACTAGATGCCAATTCGGGAAACCAAATTTTTGAGCCACCTTTTTCGCTTTAGCCCCCGAGATATGTGTTTCAAGTAAACAAAGAAAACCAGAATGAAATCTATTGCACAGATCCTTCATCAATCTGGAGAAACCTTTACCATCTACACCTCTATAGTTTCAATTTATTATATTCATGATAAGCAGCAATAAAAGGAGACGAGGGACCAAACAGCCAGAAATTACTGCGCATTAGGCGTAGCACCTGTGGCGATATCTGCCACCATGTTTTCTGAAAGCACCCCAATAGGGGATATATCTGAAACTGACTTACTAGCATTTACGTTCTGATTTGCTCCTGGGTCAGGGGGATTTGCCGCCGAATTGCTCACTCCAGGTTTGAGGCGAAGCTGCTCCACCATTGCATAAGCTTCCATGGATGGTAAGTGAGTTTGAACCCCAGGAAACATCCCGTACTCCCAACCGTCACTACCTCCCATGCTTTGAGCTTGTTTAATTAAATTAATAGAATCCCAATAATTTTCCTTTCTCCGATTGTGGACCTCTGTAGAACTGGAACCTTCTATCTCCTTCCCCTTCCAAGTAGACACACTCGTATTTCCTACTGTCCCCTTACTCTGATTAGTATGAGGTTTTTGAGTGGGTTTTTTATTTTCTTTTCCTACTGTGGCAGGTTTTGCAAGCATAGCAGCTTTATTGGGCTGGGGTTTTTTGGTCCTGGACTCCAGATGAGCTTCATTCTGCCTACCCACCAAGTCCATTTGTGTCGACTCCTGGTTCTCTATTTGGTCTAGAACCTGGTACCTTGAGCCCATGGCAACATTAATTCCCTTGTTTAGATCAGGCCCAGAGACTTTTTTCTTCATATTTTTTCTTTGGGGCCTCTTAACTATCATCCAAGGCCAAAAAGAATTCAAGGTGTTCCCATTTTTCATATCTTCATTCAGATCTGACACCCCAATATTCCTTCCCATAATATTTGTAACTGGATTAACTGAATTCGAAGCTTCTGGCACCAAGGTAGCGGATTTCACAACCAAGTTCTTCGAAACATTTTCTGATTGACCACCACCATCAGTGCACGGTGGTTGAATCTTCTCCTTCCTTGTCCCTCCTTCTGAACATAGCTCAACTCTATGACCATAACGGCCACAACCGAAGCAAATTAAATGTAGTCCTTCGTATTCCACTTTGAAGTCGCGACCCAGTACTTTGATTGCTGGAACCAGTTTGCGCCTCAGGTCAATTTCCACGCACAAACGTGCAAATTTTTCTCTAGAATGAATGAAAGTATTCTGGTCAATCTTTAACATTGTTCCTATCTTTTCCTCAACTCTCCATAGAAATTTATCAGTGTACAACTCCACAGGCAGTTCGGAAATACGCACCTAAACCGCAATTTTTTGGACAAAATCATTTGAAGGTTGGAACAGGGGCCTCCATCTCTGCACCAACAGATAGTGGTCTGCAACTTGCCATGGACCTTTAAATAAGGCATGTCGATAGTCACCTTCATCCATGAATCTCACTAAGAAGAAATCACCTGTTAAGTCAATTACTTTGAGATCTCCATTCCGTGACTAAGCCCTCCGAATCCAAGCCTCCATCGCTCGAAATCTTAGACTCTTGCCAAGCAGCTTCACAATGAGAGAAAGTTTCCATGGTTTGCACCACTGATCATATTCCTCAAAGGAGACTTCCACTACCGATTTTGGATTGAAGGGAGCCTCCTCTTCCAGATTCACATCCTCCTTCTCCTCCAAACCATAATCCTCAGCCACTAACTGCATAATTTCTGTTAGAGACAATACAATTCCCGTATCATCCGACATCAACCTGTCCTTGTATGTACTTACTTGTTCCGGATCTTTCATCCTCAGTCCACACCCATCAAGCGGGGTGCTCTTGTTCTCACTCGATTGAATCCCCTGGCTGGAATTAGGGTTTTCTATGATCATACTTTCTCTGTCTCTAACAAATTCTACGTTGTCATCTGCATCCGGCAGTGATTCGTCCCCATTCGGCTTTGCTTTCTTAACGCTGCGAAGCCTCAAGTCTTCTTCTTGGGGAGATTCCTCTTCTAGCGGCTGTGCACTCTCCAATACCATTCGGTTTCGTGACCTAATCCTTTTTTCTCTCAATCAATTTCTTTCTGGACTACAAGCAATACCGTTTATTTATGAAAATACTTCTATCGAATAATTTAATTATAGGATAAATATAGTATATATTATTGTTTATTGTACTTAATATTATGTTGTGTAAAGATGAAAAAAAAAGTATTTAGTATATAGATTATAGAATATTGAATTGAAATAAATACAAGTGATTTACTTATTTTGTTTAGATGGTATGATATATGATTTACATGTATCGTAATACTATGTTTTTTCGATTTTTTGTTTGTTTGTCTTATAAATATTTTGAAAAAAAAATCTAAAATAAGCTTTGTAAATTTGGAAAGTAAAAAATTAATATAAAATTGGTAACTTCTATTATATTTAAACCTTATTATCTTAATTAGTCACCAAAAAAACCTTATTATCTTGATTTTAAGTGGTTTAGTTTTTCCCTTTTCTACTTTATTAACTTTTTTTTTTAATTAATCCTCTCCATTTTTGTGTATTTTAAAATAAGCTTCCAAAAACAAAAATATACCATTTAGCATTTGTAAACCCAAAACAATTCTGTCCATCACACAGAAGATCGCTCCAGATATTGGGACTTGGTATAAAAGTATTTGCTTCAAACCTAAGCCACACAAGTTCGAATCCTAGCAGTGGTGGCTAGGTTAGTGTGTGTGAGTGTGTTTGTATGACAAAAAAAAAAGTAGTAATCAATATGCTATATAACTATATTAGTATATTATTTCTCCAACAGATCTAAATACAGAGTATCACTCTTTATTAGGCTTTATATCACAGACATGTTAATAAAAAAGGAAAATAAAGTAACTAAGCTAATTCATTCTTCTATGATTGATTTACATGCACTCTGTTTTTGTTGTTTTTCCTTTTGACTTTCTTATTTGGTATACGGATACCTAAAAGCCTTGCAAGCCATTGTGGGTTTCCAGTGTAGAAAAAGGACCATCCTAAGAGCACTCCAACCACCACTCCACATGCATATCCCACTGCAACAGATTTCCAGCCAAATCCAAATTTTTCTTCATCCTCAAATGTCAAGGATGATGAGGAATGTCCATTGTCATCATTGGCACCACTGCATGATTTTGATAAAGGGAGTCCACACAACATTGCATTTCCCACATAGGAGTCATTTTGGAATGTGTTGAATTGGCCACCTGCAGGTATAGCTCCCTCTAATTGATTTTGTGAAACATTTAAAACCGACAGAAAATTCAAATTTGTTAAGGCCAAAGGAATCTCACCCTTCAGCTGATTCCATGAGAGGTCCAACCATTCCAAATTTCTCAAGTTACCCAAAGTTTGTGGAATGGTGCCAGTTATTCTATTATGTGAGAGATTGAGTCCTTTGAGGGAATCTAATTCTCCAATTACCTGTGGGATTTCACCCACAAGTAAGTTATTTGACAAGTCTACAGTTGTAAAAGTCATCAATATTTTCACTAGTTCCACTGACTGATCTTTCATGTTGACCACTATTGATGCAAAATATGATCGATAGCCGGAATAAGTGAAACTCATATATTGCAACCCATTATGAGTGTAACTGACATTCATCATTCCTTGAAAGTTCTTCAAGAATGATACTGGCAAGGACCCACTAAAATAGTTGTTGGAGACATCAAAAACTCTCAACTTTGGAAATGCATGTGCATCTCTAATGTTGGAGGAGTTACTGAAGGTACCATAAAATTTATTTGCTCGTAAAATGAGTACCTGTAGCTCTTGAAGCAATCCTAGCCAACTAGGAAATGTGTCCTCTATGCTATTTTCTCCAACGTCCAGAACTTGTAGTTTTGTGCAGTGGGCCAGGGATTTGGGTAATGCTCCCTCCAAGAAGTTGCCATTCAGTTTTATAGTATCTAAGACATTACCTTTAGGGAAGATTCTTGGTAAGGTTCCACAAAGGTTGTTCATATGCAAGTCCAAAACTGTGAGAGAGGGTAAGGTTGCCAAACATTGTGGAATTGTTCCTGTCAAGTTGTTGTGAGACAAGTTGAGAATTTTAAGAGAGCTTGCATTGAATGTTTCACAGTCATTAGGAATGCTTCCACTCAAGTTGTTATTAGATAAATCAAGGAAGATAAGATTAGCCAATCTGAAAAATTTATGGGGTATATTTCCCGTGAATTCATTAGAGCGCAGGTCTAGAAAACCAAGACTTGGATAAACCCCAAGTGCTTCTGTGATGTTTCCAGAGAAATGATTGCCGTCAAGCCTTATTGTAGTTAGTGTTAAACAATTTCTCAAGGAGTTTGGAAAAATCCCCGAAAAGCTGTTGTTATTGACTGCCAAAATAGATAGCATCATACCGCTGCACAAGTTAGGTGGCAGTACTCCTGAGAAGTTGTTGTTACCCATACGAAGCTCTTTGAGGTTTGAGAGCTTGGACAAGTTGGACGACAATGGTCCTTCCATCTCACAATATGAGAGGTTCAGGAATTGAAGCTTAACCAAATTGGTATACAATGATTCTGGTATTGTGCCATTAAAATAGTTGAAAGAGAGGTCTAGAAAAGTCAAGTTGTGGCACTTCATTATGAAACTTGGGAATTCGGGAGTGAATGAATTGAAAGACAAGTCAAGGTATGTTAAGGAAGGCATGCATGAATAATCAGACCAGTGAGGAGGAGATGCAAAGTAGTTTCCTCCAAAGTCAAGGTACCATACCTTTGGGAGACTTATGACCTGATGGGGAATAGCACCATTGAAACTGTTGTTGTTGAAGCTGAGATATTCGAGTTCCCTTAAATGTCCTATCTCATAAGGCACTGTCCCTGTAAAGTTGTTGCTTCCAAAGTCCAAGAAAATGAGTTTGGAGAGGCTGCCAATTTGAGGTGGTATTGACCCATAAAAGCTGTTATCATTGAGGTCAAGGTGAGTGAGATTTGGTAGGGAAGCAAAATCGAAGCCATGAAGGGTGCCACTGAGATCGAAACCAGAAAGGTATATCTCTGAGACAGTTGTGTTTGTTGTTTTGTCGCAAACAACGGCATCCCAAGTACTGCAAAGGTTGTGAATATTGGAGAGGGACCATGAATTGAGAAAAGGAGTGTATAGTAGGCTGTTTTTCCATTTCACAAGGACTTCAGCTTCTGTTGTTGGAGAAGCTGTGATTTTCCGTGAAAGCAAGAACATCAATACTAACATTATATGAAAGAGAACATGATTGAGAACACAATGTGTTCTTTCAAAAGTTGCCATGTCTCACCGAATGACTTTTATGGCCACTCTTTGTTTAAAGCTTTACTTTGAATGAGTTGTAATGCTGGTTAGCTTTGCTCCCTTATATTTACCATATAATCACCATTATTTATATTAAGATTAAGACTAAGACTAGTCTCGGTAAGCTTATTTCTTTTCTGAACATATTAAAATAGCTATATGGTGTGGACCATTTGATCCCCACACGCGGTTTGTTATGTCAGTAGTGGATCATAAATTCATAATATTAGAATGAGACTGGGTGATGTGTGCAGAGGTAAATTAATTATATTATATAGTATATTTTAATAAGTATTATATTATTTAAAAATTGATTAGA
>NC_029792.2:6028403-6029368 GCF_000816755.2 Arachis ipaensis
GAGAGGTATCAAATTTAAATTTTATTTGGGTTTAGAAAAATAAATGAGAATGAAAAATACCAAAAGTGTAAATACAAAATTATGAATAATTTTATAATAATGATATATTTGAATGTATTTAGTAAGAAAATATGGCAAATTTAAACTTACTTGAAAGAATTTTCGCTAATTGATATGAGAGATTAAGAAATAAAGATAGTAGTCTTATGTAACATGTAGAAATAAACCAAATAATGTACTAATAGAGTATTAATACGTTTAAATTGTAGAATTTTAATATTTAAAATTGAAAATTTTTATAATTATTATTATTATGACAGGAGTTAATATATATTATTTATTGTATTTAATTAGTACTTTATGTTTTAATTGAACAATAATTGATGAGAATTTTTTTTAAATATTTTACTAAAAATGGTTGATTGATTTTTTAGTTTTGTCAAGTAAGCAAAATTTTTTATGAGATTTGTTCACATTTTGGCCCAACAAATAAAAGTCAGGCCCAATAACACAAAAAAGACCCACCAATAAAGGTGGACTTCACTACAAATCCGACCTTTTTAAGGAATTCGGACACCAACACAGAAGTCTAGCCCTACTTACCTTAAACGAGTAACTGCCTTTTTATATATCTCTTACTATCTCTACCTTATCTAGAAGTTAGATTCTAACAAATTTTCAAGATAAAAGGAACGATTATCCATCAGAAAAGATAGAATTATTTCAACAAATGTGGTCATCAACTCTATTATAAATACACTGGAACTCCCAGAATTCACGTTCTAATCTACTAAAAATCTACTTAAAAAATCTTTACTAACTTAGATATCAGAGTTTCTTGCAAGTTGAACTCGGACAGGCAGCATTTCAACACCAAAAAGATTGAACGCCACCATATTCAAGAATCTCGACCACATATTCAAACCCAAACCAATATTTTAAGTAACCCTCAAAAACAGTATCGT
>NC_029792.2:6029841-6050442 GCF_000816755.2 Arachis ipaensis
AAGAGAGGATCGGCAAGTCTTAAATTACAGTAGTTATTTACTTGACTTGGTCGTTTTATTTCGTGTTAGTCAAGTAGCACTTTATATTTTTATCATGACCATATTTATTTACTTCTAGTGGATTGATTAGCGCCTCAATCCACATTTTTGCAAGAGGTAGTTAAATGAGAAATGAGTGTGACAGGTTTATTATATATGTGGAACTCAAATTTATCTTCAATTTGTTTTAGAGATATCAAGAAGTGGTCACAAGATTGAAAACTGAATACTAATTATAATTAGTAATTATTAATAAATAATAATAAGTATAGATTAATTTGTAAAATGGTATCGGACTCTTATGAAGCAAGAAATCAGTGAGGGGCTAATGCAGAAGCTCACTGTTAATACAAAGAGAATGAAGAGCGAAGAGAATGAGGGAGATTGAGAGAATCTTGGGGCTTATTTTTATTGAGACGTGTAATTTACTCTCCAACTGAATATATCTATTAAACAATAGATAGTCGTGGTTTTATCTTCGAATTGGAGACTTCTCTGTATTTCACGTCGGTTCCAGTCCCAGGTGGAACTTCTCCTCCACGGTGGCTTCTCCTCCAGCGTGGCTTCTGATCTTAATGTCTGCATGTGCTCTTCTGTCACTCCGCCGTCACCCATCCCTTTCATCTCCTCGCTCACGCAACCTATGAATCGCTCACGCAACCTGTGTTCTTCATGTTTTTGTTTGAATAGGTAATGATTAGTTGGAACCCTAGGAGCTTTGCTTTTTTCTCCTTACTTTCTTGTTCTCTGCCCTACCAAACTCTGTGTACGAGTCTTTCTTGGGAGTTTGCTTCGTCGCCGTTTATCCAGGTTAGCTTTTTTCCAGTGGAGGCTCAAATCCAGGATCTCCGATCAATCAATCAGGTGCATCCAAACCTATTTTGCTCTTCATCGTTTTTCTTTTCCTTCATTGTGTACATCCTTGTGATCAATCTTGGTTATTGTTCCAGGGTTAACTCAGATTTAATTGTCTAGGGTTTGTGAAATTCTTAATTGTGCAAATTGCAATCATTTTTTTGTATCTGTTCCATGGTTAAGCGAGATTCTATTGTCTAGGGTTTGTGAAATTTCTAATTGTGCAAATTGTGATCATGTTTGGTATCTGTTTGATGGTTAAGGGAGATTTTATTGTCTAGGGTTTGTGAAATTCCTAATTTTTACAGATTGTGATCATTTTTGGTATCTGTTCCACAGTTATCCCAGATCTTATTGTATATGGTTTGTGTCATTTGTAATTTGAAAATTGTCTATGTGATTTGGCTTGTTTGTGGGTTCATGTTCTTCGTTAGATTCTTTCCAAGTTGCTGTTAATTTTGAATATGGTCTATGAATCTGTTTCATCTTCTTGATTTCGTTATTTAGAATTTGATGTGATTATCATTTCTCCTTTTGCTATCTCTTGAATTGTTTGTTGCATGTGGTTTGTCTATTTCATCAATTTTTGGAATTTTATAATCATTATAAATATTGTCTTGTTACTTACCTTTTCTTATATTTATGGATGATGGGTTTGTTTTTGTGAATGATTGTCTAGGTATGGAATTTCTACCTAATCTACTTTCTCCATGATGATGTGATTGACAGGGTTCTTTCAGAAAATACAGAGTATAGACCCAGCTTCTCCTATTCAACTTTTGGATTCCCAATTTCATTCTCTCCTATTCAATTTTTGCATTCCGATTTCCATTTTGATTCACTAATCCCTTTGGATTGTTTGGGCTGAATCTAGCAATTTCTAATTTTATTCTGCATTCAGAATCAAAATTTATAGACCTAGCTTCTCCTATTCAACTTTTGGATTCCTAATTTGATGTTACTAGGGAATTCTCTTCTAGGTAGTCTATTTGATGAGTGGTGATATGATTGATATGAATTGATTGATAGCTTCTTTGTGATTTATTTGCATTTTGATGAAATCTTTTGTTAGTCAACTCACTTGCGTTTGAATTCTTTATTGGTTATGCAAAGAGTGCTCTATATTTCGGCTGTTGCATAGAAGTAGAGCTGATTGTCATGAATTTTTGTGCTTCTTTGATAAAGGAATATGCTTTTGCCACTCCCATTTAAATTTTGTACTCCCAATTCCATTCTCTACTGTTCAAGTCTTGCATTCCCATTTCAATTCTGATTCAATAATCCCATTGATGGATCTTTCCTCTTTTTTTTTTACGCTATGTCCATCAAATCCATTAAGTTTACCTAAAATGAATTGCTGGTTGCATGTGGGTTGTGAGAATCATTATCAAGGAATTGGTTTTGTAGCTAATGTATTCTATCGGTGGTTATATGATTGACAGATTTTTATTGATGTTTCTGTATACTTTTTTTCCCATTCATTTGCTGTTTCCAATGTATGCCTACCTAAGACACTTACCAACTCTCATTGCCATGAGTACAATGATTGTTTGGGGTAGTTGATGACTGCCTTCGCTATGGTGTAATGACATGTAGGTGCAATATAGCAGGTATGGTGTGATATCTCATTTTTTGGTCCCTATTTCTTGATTTCTTGAAAGTTTCACTTGTTTTTGCTGTTTTTGTGTTAGTTCAGGTTTTGCCCCTCTCATTAGTTGTCTCTATGGCATTGAATGGAGATGGATATGGACTCATATTTTGTTTTTTCTGCATTTTCATATTCAATTTGAATTCAAAAAGGTGATCCTCTTTCATACAAGTAGAGCTAACTGTGATGCATTTGTGTGCTTCATTTAATTATATCCAAAGTAGACCCATTAAATCCTATATATCAACTGATGAATCTAGTTTTAATCTTTTACTTTGTATATATTCAACAAATCCATTTAGTTTTTATACTTTTTTTGTATTCAGAATCATGTTCTGTTATTTATGTTTGATTTCAAATTTTATGAAGCACTCTCATAATTACATTGAGAGTAGACCCATTGAATGCAATATTAAAATTTCATGAATCTTTTTTTATTTTTTTATTTTCTGTATATTCAACAAATCCATCAAGTTTAGATCAAGTGAATTGGTGGTTGGATGTGGGTTGTGTGAATCATGACGAAGGAATGGGTTTTGTACCTAATCTATTCTATTGGTAGTGATGTGATTGACAGAAATTGATGTATAGCTTGCTGGTTGTTTATTTATATGTTTTGATGTTTTGAATTTAGGTCAATTTTATTCTATTTTTTTATTCTTTATATAAAAGTACTTTTTGTCTAACTAGGAATTCCCTCCTCCAAAAACATATACCTTCACTATGTTATCTTCCGTTGAAGATATCTTCTGCACCGTTAATGATGTTCTGCCATACATTCTTCACTGAAAATGTGGGTATCCCTATCAAGGTATGGGATTTCTATCTATTTAGTCAGTGGTGATGTGATTGATAGGAAGGAAGTGGCTTTCTCACAATCAGATGGCATCACTCCACTGTTTGTGTTACTAGGGAATTCTCTTCTAGGTAGTCTATTTGATGAGTGGTGATGTGATTGATAGGAATTGATTGATAGCTTCTTGATGATTTATTTGCATTTTGATTTGTAATTTGATGAAAGCTTTTGTTAGTCAACTCACTTGCATTTGAATTCTTTATTGGTTATGCAAAGTGTGCTCTATATTTTGCCTGTTGCATAGAAGTAGAGCTGATTGTCATGAATTTTTGTGCTTCTTTGGTAAAGGAATATGCTTTTGCCACTCCCATTCAAGTTTTTCCCTCCCAATTCCATTCTCTCTTGTTCAAGTCTTGCATTCCCATTTCAATTCTGATTCAATAATCCCATTGATGAATATTTCTTTTTTTTTTTTAAGTTATGTCCATCAAATCCATTAAGTTTACCTAAAATGAATTACTGGTTGCATGTGGGTTGTGAGAATCATTATCAAGGAATTGGTTTTGTAGCTAATGTATTCTATCGGTGGTTATGTGATTGACAGAAATTGATGTATAGCCTGCTGGTCATTTATTTATTTTTTAAGTTCAAGTGAATTGCATTACATTTTTTGTTCTTTGTGTAAAAATTAATTTATATATCAGTTGTTGGATGGACATACAGCTCTTTGGCCTGAACTTAAGAGGTTTATTGAGAAAAGAATGGCCTTGTGCGAGTAAAATGGCTTCATGGTATTGTTTATCTAACTAGCACATCTCTTTATCAAAAGAAAAATCTATCCAGCAGCTGCTCTTCCCATGAAAATGTCTTCTGCATACATAATATGGTTGTGCTATATATTCTTCATTGAAAATTTGGCAATCATTATCAAGGTATGAGGTTTCAATCTCACCCATTTCCTGAATGTTGATGTGATTGACAGATTTTTATTGATGTTTCTGTATACTTTTTTCCCATTCATTTGCTGTTTCCAATGTATCCCTACCTAAGACATTTACCAACTCTCATTGCCATGAGTACAATGATTGTTTGGGGTAGTTGATGACTGCCTTCCCTATGGTGTAATGACATGTAGGTGCACTGTAGTAGGTATAGTGTGATATCTCATTTTTTGGTCCCTATTTCTTGATTTTTTGAAAGTTTCACTTGTTTTTGCTGTTTTTGTGTTGGTTCAGGTTTTGTCCCTCTCATTAGTTGTCTCTATGGGATTGAATGGAGATGCATATGGACTCATATTTTGTTTTTCCTCCATTTCCATATTCAATTTGAATTCAAAAAGGTGAGCCTAAAGTCCTTGATTTTTTCTATAAAAGGATGGTTGTGGTCCACATTCAATGCACAAACATTCTGCTGTGTTTTATTTCCTCCTAAGCTCTATCTACATCAAAACTTTTCTGTTTACATTTGATCTATTTCATCAACTCTATTTACCTTCTTTGTTTCTTTTTTTTTCTGCAATGCCTCCTCCATTTGATATGATTTCTAAGATGCATCCTCCTAGAGAGGCTTGGAGGCTAAAAGTTAGGGTTCTAAGGCTTTGGGTTGTCCCCTCTTTTGGGAATCATGATGTTCCTAACTCAATGGAGATGATTCTCCTTGATGAGCATGTTAGCCCCTATTAGTTTCTCTTTTAAATATGGTGTTACTTGTTATTTTTTAAGTTTTTAATTTTAAATGATGTGTTTCACTAATCTGATGTTGTTCTTTTGTTGGATTTTCAGTGTGGAAAAATTCAAGCTACAGTTAAGAAACCACTCCTTAATAGGTTTAGGGATCATATAGTTGAAGGTCAAGTTTATAGAATGGCATACTTTACTGTTGTGTCAAATCATGGTAGTTATAGAGCAACTTCTCATAAATTCAAATTGGTTTTCCTTCACCGAATCATTGTTGTAGCTGTTGATGAAGATGTTATCCCTAAGACTTGTTTCAACATGTTTTCTTTTTCTGAACTGCTGAACATGACCCAAGATTATGATTTTTTAGTTGGTGTGTCTATCTTCTTGGTTTGCTGTTATTCAAGTTTTTTTAACAAATGCTTTCAATATTTAATAGGTTGTGTTTATTTGAAATAGATGTCATTGGACTTTTAACTTCAGTGGGAGAAGAGAAAGAATATGCAAAAGAGGAGAAAATTGTGAAAATGATTGTGCTTGAATTAACTTCAAAAGAGTATGTTGATTGAGTCATTTCTGCTGGTTTCTCTTTATGTTTTAATCATCTTTTTTTCTTGTTTTCTGTTTGATCCTTTGTCATGTTTTGAGTTTCAGTCTTACAGTGAGATGTGCATTGTTTGGGGACTATGTTAATCAAGTAAATTATTTCCTTGCTTCTGGCTATGTGGAGCAGCCTGTTGTAGTGATTCAACTTGCTAAAGTCAAGTTCTTTAGGGGTAAATTGTTTGTTTTCTGTACATCTCATTGCTACTCTAGGTGTTGTCTCCAATAAACTTTGCTATACTATTTCTGTGTTGCTATGTAGGTCAAGTAGGCCTTCAAAATGTGATGTATGCCACACAAATATTATTTAATCCTGATCTTTCTGAAGTTGTGGAATTCAGGCAGAGGTTAGGATATTTTATTTTGTTGATTTTTATTGTATTCTTTATTTACAACCAATCTGGAATAACAAATACAAGTATTTGCATAATTTTTTTTAGGTATGGTTGAGCAAGGTGTCAATGGTACCCAACCACTGTTTATTGCAAATGAGGGTAAAGTTGTCTCCTTGGAAGATGATTTTATGCGTTTAACTAGAAAATGCACTATTGAAGAGCTTTAAGATAACAATGAGGTTGTTTTCTTTTGAGTTAGTTGTGTTTATATTTATTTTATACACAAATGAACTGAAAAGGAAAATCAAAGAACAATTTCTAGATCTATTTTTTTTCATATTGTTAACAAATTTTGAAATGCCGATTGGATAGGAGGGTTCTTTTATCATTTTTGGTACAATCCAAGGTATTGTTGAGGATGGAGGTTGGTGGTATTCTGCTTGTGTGTGTGGAAAGGGTATCTATCCTCAAAAATGGTACATATTACTGTGATTTTTGTTTGAAGCACATAACTAATGTGACTCCAAGGTCAGAAATTTTGTTCAAAATGTCTTTTCATTTTGTCTTGTGGATTGTTTATAAAAATAATGTTTCTTGGTATTATTTATTCCGAATCATTGTGTTCCTTTTTTTTCTCTGCAGATTTAAAATTAAAGTAACAGTTGAAGATCATAGTGGGGAGGATATTTTCCTTCTCTTTGATTGTGAGGCATCTTATTTGCTTAAGAAATCATGTGCTGACTTGTTTACCGAGGTTCAAAGAGATGCAAGTGTATATTCTTAGTTTTCTTTTGTGTATTGTTCACTTAAGGGATGTGATATGTGTTATTTAAACTCTGTATTTCTTATGTATTATTTTCAAAATAGCTTGTATGTGGGGATACTTATCCTCCTATATTCCAAGAGCTCATTGGAAAGAAGTTACTGCTGAAGGTTGATACCAAAGGTGTGCCACATGATACATTTTATGGCACTTTCCGAGTTAGGAGAATATGTGATGATCCCACCATTATTGCCATGTTTGAGCTTCCCGATTATAATGGTGATGATGAGTCTACTCCAAAAAATATTAGATATACATATAATTATTTTTACATTGTGTAAATTCATGTTTTGTTCCTTTTTTTATTGTGTTGTGGTGAATTTTTCTTACCGTTTTATGTATTTTTAAACTCTTGTGGCATATGAATAGGAGCCTGATTTACACAAATCTGTTCCCTGTGGAGAAGGAGATATTGGTATTAAGAAGGAGTCATCAAAGACTTTTATCAAAAGTGAGAAAGTTGCTAGTGAGTCTTCTGGGATTTTATCTAAAACCCCATTTTTTATAGATTTTTTGGCTGGAAAACAGCCTGCTATTTCCGAAGGGACTGAGTTTGCTTCCTTAATTAATGGTGAACATGGAAATGATGAGAAAACACCCAGCAATGATACTGTTAGTGATGATCTTTCTGCTGAACTGGATATATTGCTTAGCTCACCAGAAAAAGAAACTCAGGTGCTATTATATAATATTTTTTCCCTCTTTCCTATGTGTTTTTTCTAAATGGATTTTGCATTTCTTGAGTGACTTTCATAGCTTTTGTTAATTTCTTTGTGATAGGAGGTGTTGTCCCACGTTATTGATGCACCTTCCCAATATGGAGAGAAGCTTATTCATGAAAATCATGTTGTCTCCTCCAAGGGCAAGAGAAATCTGAATCCCCAATTTCAAGAGGCTGCTGCTGATGCAGATGGGCGTGGGTTCAAGATTGCCAAGGTTAATAGAGTTTGATTTAAGGTGTGGGATTGAGCTGCTGTGTCTAGGTGTAGGAACTTTATATAGTATGTCTACAAGTGTTTAGGAAGGCTTATGATTCCAAATACATCGAAATGTAATCATGCTGGCTGGATGGTATTTTGATTTGACCTTTTTAGATTGTGTCCAACAAATAGGATTGTCAGATATAGGAATTTTCCTTTTGTGTTGGCTCGGGTCATCTGCAAACTAGGTCTATTCTCAACTCCTTCTTTTGTAATAGTGACTTTGCTAGGGATTGGACACATTTTCAATGTTGTACCCTCTTTAGGTTTCATACTAGCATATGTAGTCAGATGTTGGGATCCTCCTTATCATAGGAGAGATAGCCATATATAATTGTGTATATCACTATCAGTATTTTAATGAAATGCGGCAGTTCTTATTTTTATTTCTTTATTGTTGTACAACTTTATCTTTTCATGTCAATTAGTTATTGGTGTTGATTATAATACTTTATTTTTTTTATGTTCTGCGTTATCAAAGGTGTGCATGGTTATATAAGTTCTTTGTTGGTGTGTTTCACAAGTTCTCTTTGCAGCCACCCCCCTTTTTTTTTACCTCTTGCTTATAGGAACTTAACAATGTGGATGTCTTTTGGGCAATGAATTAGGGGTAGTTCTTGCGATTTATGTTTCAACCTCTTGTTTTCTTTAGTACGAGTAACAAAGATGTCTCATAATTCTGTTCATGCTAGAGAATATAGGCGAAATTCTTTGAAAAGAAAGCGAACACAAAGTCACCATCGAAATGCAAAAGGTCAGTACTGAATTGACCTTCGTGATATTTTTAGTGTTTTATGTTCCATTTTTCAGTGATTTGATATCTATGGGAGTCTTTTGTAATTTATTTTTGTTTTTTAATGTTTTAGAGGTCCTCGATTCCTCGATGCCTGCTCTCTCTTTGAATGATTATATGGGTAATTTTTTTTGCTCTACCTATATTTTTTTAGTTAATCTTTATGTTTCTAAAAATTTATCTGTTTATTTTATATGTTTCCAATGTTTCTGTTTATTTTTATTTTTTAGAAAATTTAGTTGAGGTGTCTCAGAATGTTAATCAGAGTTCAAATTTTATCTTGTCAGGTATAATAATATCTTTAAATGTTTTATCCTTGTTCAATTTTATTTTTGTTAAATTATATTTTAAGTTCTTTGAATTTATATCTAATAATAGATTGGTTTGTTGATTTATTATTGTTTTTTTACACTGTTATAAAATTCTTTATGGAATCATTTAGATCAGTATATAGGTTTAATTTATATTGTTGTTTCAAACATATACAAGTACTAGAGGTTAATAAATTGTTTAATTAGTGTTTATTCTTGTCTTGGACAATATGAAAAGTTTTTTCGTTATGTGATTGGATTCACGTAATTAGTTAATTAATTAACTTTTCTAGCTAAATAATAGACAAGGGATATTTCTTGAAACTTTCTTAATTTGATGTCATAATCAATAGTTGTATATTAAAGAAAAGTTTAATTATTCTGTCGGTTCCTCTAATTTTTTTTTAATCTTCTATTAGTTCCATATAAATATTTTTTCTTTTAGTTCTGTCTGTGAATTTTTTTTTTTAGTTTTTTCAATTATGCCTCCCTTGATAATGATTCGGTCAATTGTATAATGAGATGTTTACAACAAAGAATATAGTGCATGGATTCAATTAAAAGAAAAAGGAAGCCTTTGTAGCTAATTAAGAAAAAAAATTGTGCAATGACTCAGTTAAAGTAAAAAAAAGATATACGCACTTGGTTAAAAATTTTACAGGATTCTATGGACCAATAGAGGCATTAAAGTCTAAAAAAATACAAAATGATTCTAATAGTGATTTAGCTTATTTAATTGCAACCTAGACAATTAGTATGAGTGATTAAAATAATAAAACAAAGTCTATTCTAACATTAAAAAAAATCAAACGGTTCTTGAATGTGCATTAAGCTTTATTTATATTTAGTTATTTAATAAATCAATGTTAATTCTGATTGGTTTTCATAGTTTATTACATTTTTAATGTTCAATTTGCACGTTGATTATTAAATAATTAATTGATTTCTTATTTCATCATTAATTTTTTTTTTATGTTTGGTTGTCAAATATATATTTACATAAATTTGTGTTATTTTAAATTAAAATGGATGATATAGACCAATTAGAAATATATGATCTTTCGATAAATTCATTCAGTCAAGTTGGTTCTGTTATTGATCATCCTCTGTTCTTACAAAGTGAGATACAAGGTACGCTCTCTTTCTTAAATCATCTATTATTCAAGAATAGTAAAATAGAAATCTTATTTACTTAGTTCTAAAAGATTCCATTGTGCTTCTGTGATGAGATATTATTCAGGCAGTGTAAAATAGAAGTAGTGTTTTCTGATATATTTTTTTGACAAAATTTAAACGATTCAAGTATTTATTATATATTATATCTGTAAGTTAATGGTTTATTCATTTTATGTTGAATCTATTTCATGCCATCTAATTGAGATAAAAATTTTTTTTATTGTTATGCATGTTTTTTTTCGCTTTATCTTTACCAAGTTGTCTTGACGTTGGTGATCCTAACTATGAATGTTCAATCTGTGGGGCGTGTTTCTGGTTATCAAAACGTGTTGAAAGAGACTCTATAGTTAATCGTCCTATTTTTACTGTTTGTTGCTCAAAAGGGAAAATTCAGTTACCTTATCTCCGAAAGCCCCCAGATCTGCTATATAATTTGATTAACGGACATGATAGCAAGAGATTGTATTTTCAAAAAATTATTTGATCTTATAACAATATGTTTGCCTTCACGTCTCTTGGTGGTAAAGTTCTGGATTCAGTGAATGATGGGAGTGGTCCACCGCAGTTTATAATAACTGGTCAAAATTATCATCAGATTGGAAGTTTGCTCCCGGATCCTGGTCAGAAGCCTAAATTTGCGCAATTATATATATACGACACTCAGCATGAGATAATGCATAGGCAGGGAATCTTTCGGTATGTGTGTTTGAAATTTTGTTGTTAAGTTTTTTTATTTTATTTCCCTGATGTTTTAATGTTATTTGCATTGAAAAATAGGTTTATATCTGTCATTGCATAGTTATATTGTGTTTTATTCCCGTTATAATGCGTTATTAATCATTTCTGACTAATAATGATGTATCAAAACATATCATAATTGTATTATGTGTGGTTTTTAAATATATTTTTGTGGTTAATGTATATTTATTTTAGGCAAACATCTGAGATAGATAAAGAATTGATAACTGAGTTGTTGCAAATGATCGATACTCATAATGTCATAACACAGTCATTTCGAAGAGTCAGAGAATTCTATCAGTGTCATCCATCCGAGATCTTCTCTTTGAAGTTGTATTCGCATAGGAAGGTTGATCGAAGAACTTACAATACTCCCTCTTGTGACGAAGTTGCTGCTCTGATTGTTGGAGATTTTGATTCGTCGGATCATGGTCGTGACATTATTGTTCGATCTACTGCTGGTCAGTTGCAACGTATCTATGAAACTCATGCTCTATATTGGCCTTTATAGTATCCGCTGTTGTTTCCATATGGCGAGGATGATTACTAGTTGAATATTCCTTATCGAGGTCAACAGGAGGGATATGTCCCTGGAAGGAGAACAAGGGTTTCTCTCAGGGAATTCATATGTTTTCGTCTGCAGATTAGGGAGCAAGAAGATGGAATTATTCACAAGTGTAGGCAATTATTTCAACAATTTGTTGTTGACTGTTTCACCATGATTGAGTCCCAGAGGTTGTATGAGATTAGAATGAAGCAAAGTACAATTAGAGGAGAAGTGCTTCAAGGAATAGAAGAGGCTATGCGTCATGGTGATGACGAAGCTTCTTCAATTGGGACACGAGTCATCTTGCCTTCTTCCTTCACTGGTGGTAGACGTTATATGTTTAATCGTTGTCAGGATGCGATGGCAATCTGTAAACATTTTGGCTATCCAAATTTATTCCTTACTATTATGTGTAATCCGAATTGGCCTGAATTTCAGCGATTCACAGAGCGAGAGCGAATTTCCATCGTTGATCGTCTTGATATCTCTTGCTGTGTCTTTCATGCTAAGTTGAAATGTCTGCTAAGCGATTGACAAATGAATTTTTGCCGGTATAGAAATTATCAAATGATCAATCGTAGTATAGTCTAAACCGACGCAAAATCCTTTATCAAACAAATCTACAATCTATATCCGAGAGTACTAGTCTCCCGAGTCGTTCTCCCTTGGAATTGCCAAAGTGTACATCTTATTGATTTAGTAAGCTTTGTTGGAATTCTTTGAGGGTTTTAGCAAGGTAATGAGAAACGAACAATCAATTATCAAAAGACTTGGCTTAGGGTTGGCATTGGAAATTCTATCCTTATAGTCCTTTCAATGTTGATACAATTAGGCTTTGCTTCATTTAGTTATCCCCTAGGTATAGAGGAAGGTCAAATGAAAGTAATCAACTTGAGTCACAAGTCCTAGCTTCACCTTATGGTAATCTAGCTTTAGTGCACTCCAAGCCAATTAGCAATCCCTAATTCCAAATCAACTATTGATATAACTATTCAACTTCTATTCAATTTCTTCCAAGGACCAAACCCTATGCCAAGTGTGAGAATTCTACTCCATAGCTAGTATTGTCATTTTATCAAACATGTGATGAGCAAGAAGGAAAGTCATAGTAAAATGAGAAGAAAAGTCAAATTGAAAGTATTGCACCACAAAGATCTAACAACAAGTCTCAAAGAGTAGCAATGAAAATCCAAAATAGAGATGAAATCCAAAATTACAAAGTTGAATTCTAGATCTATGAGAATTGATCAATTGTATCTACTACTTGAAATTGGAGAAGAAAATATATGACATGAACAAAGTGGAGTGAGAATTGTAATGGATCTCACCAAAAAGTCATTGAAAATTCAGAAATTAGATGAGGATGAACCCTAGTGAAGCTTTGAATCTCCCTCTTCTTCCCCCAAAAAGTGTAACTAACTCTCCTCTCTCCCTAAAAATGTCTAGATCTAGAAAATGAACTAACTAAGTGTCCTTAACCCTTGTTCTCACAAGCTTGTGTTCTTAGCTCAAAACCATGTTCCAAAATATAATTCTTCATGCAACTTTGGCATCAAAGCATTTAAAATTTGCAATGCCATGGTCGTCCCACAGTGTTGGTTTCCTAAGAGAGAATTTCATTATTCCAACCAAGCAGATTTATCATGCGAATGGTGTCAACTAAAACCTAATCATGCAACCTATTCTAATTTATTCGGATTTATTCAGATGTTACCTACGGAGATCGGTCGGCCGACCTCCCCACACTTAAAACTTAGCACGGTCTCCGTGCTAGAGGTTAGGCGCACTCGGCCGAGTGTGCCACATCCCCAATGCCATTGCTATCTCCGCCTGAAGTTGCGGTGGAGGTGGAGATATCGGGTTCTTCCATAGGTGGGGTGATTACGCTGAGAAGCCTCTTCACATGAGCATAGCGGAATAAGGCAAGCTCGGCGGTGATTGCATTTCGTGCTCGCCTTGTATGGACGCGTGCGCGCCAGGTGCGCGCACGCGGCAAAGGTGCTGGGCCGGTGGCTTAGTGTAAGCTTGAGAGTGGCTTAACTCTCTGTGGGATGTACTAGGGGGGTCAGCAAGGCAATCGGCGCGGACGCGCACAGTGCGCTTGCGCGTCGATTGGCAGATTTCGCTCATGTGCGCGGACGCGCCATTTCACAAAAGAATAAACAACATGGGCATCATCCGTCCGGGTGGGGATTGCCTCCACCCATTTTGACACATAATCGACGGCTAACAAGATGTAGAGAAAGCCATTGGAATTTGGAAATGGTCCCATGAAGTCGATTCCCCATACGTCAAAAATTTCGCAAAAAAGCATATTTTGTTGGGGAATTTCGTCCTTCTTGGAAATATCTCCAAACCTAATACATTGGGGACAAACACGGGTAGCTTTTGGGCTTCATCAAGGTATGAATACCTTAAGTGAGGTGGTAGTGGCTTCAATTCCATCTTCTTGTCATTCATTGAAGTTTGAGTTTCCGGATAGTTTGTATGATGTGTAGTATTTAGTTCGCTTGACTTTTCATTTGCTTCGTCGACCATGCACTTCTCATCTAGTCTTGCAAGATGCACTTCGGCTACTATGTTGTCGATTGGGTCGCACCGAAATAGGGAGTGGTTCTCCGGTGGATGCTTCATTGCTTCCTCTAGGATAAAGCTTACAATTCTCCCATCTATTTCAAATGAGTAGTTCCCCGAGTAAGCATCAAGCTTAAATCTAGAAGTCCTCAAGAATGGCCTTCCAAGTAGGATAGATGATGCTCTCTCGGTTTCGCTTGACGGCATTTCAAGGACATAGAAGTCAATCGGAAACACCAACCCTTTTATATTCACCAATACATCTTCCGCAACACCCGCTACGGTTATTATGCTTTTATCCGCTAGGACAAATCTTGCCGTCGATCTTTTTAGTGGGGGCAAGTTCAATACCCGATAAACGGAGAGCGGCATGATGCTAACACATGCTCCGAGGTCACACATACAATCTCTAATTGAACTCCATTGACGGTGCAAGTGACCATACAAGGGCCCGGGTCATCACACTTCTCCGGTAATGTTCCCATCAAAGCGGAAATAGAACTCCCCAATGGGATGGTTTCCAATTCAAGAATTCTATCCTTGTTTATGCATAAATCCTTGAGGAATTTGACATATCTAGGAACTTGATGGATGGCATCAAAGAGGGGGATGGTTACCTCAACTTTCTTGAACATTTCTACCATTTTGGGCTCGAGTTCCATGCGCTTTTTAGCTTTCTTTGCAAGTGTTGGAAATGGAAGTGGTTGAGCAATTTCTTCTTCCAAGGTTCTTTTGGCCTTGGTTGTCTCTCTTGTTGGTTGGGCTTCATCCTCAAGGTATAGAGGAAGGTCAAATGAAAGTAATCAACTTGAGTCACAAGTCCTAGCTTCACCTTATGGTAATCTAGCTTTAGTGCACTCCAAGCCAACTAGCAATCCCTAATTCCACATCAACTATTGATACAACTATTCAATTTCTTCCAAGGACCAAACCCTATGCCAAGTGTGAGAATTCTACTCCATAGCTAGTATTGTCATTTTATCAAACATGTGATGAGCAAGAAGGAAAGTCATAGTAAAATGAGAAGAAAAGTCAAATTGAAAGTATTGCACCACAAAGATCTAACAACAAGTCTCAAAGAGTAGCAATGAAAATCCAAAATAGAGATGAAATCCAAAATTACAAAGTTGAATTCTAGATCTATGAGAATTGATCAATTGTATTTACTACTTGAAATTGGAGAAGAAAATCTATGACATGAACAAAGTGGAGTGAGAATTGTAATGGATCTCACCAAAAAGTCATTGAAAATTCAGAAATTAGATGAGGATGAACCCTAGTGAAGCTTGGAATCTCCCTCTTCTTCCTCCCAAAAGTGTAACTAACTCTCCTCTCTTAAAAATATCTAAATCTAGAAAATGAACTAACTAAGTGTCCTTAACCCTTATTCCTTTGGTCTTCTTAAGCTTTTCCCGCCAAGGTGTTTCTCCAAGAGTGGGATCCTTAACTGCCTCCATGCCTAAGTCACGTGACTTCTTAAAAATCATATTCGCAAATCGGCGCGCACGCGCAAGGTACGCGCACGCGCCGTTGAGACGTCTTGTAATGTGCGCGGAGGCGTGATGTACGCGTGCGCGCTCATGAAGATCCTGGCTTAGCCGCTTCTCAAGCCGGCTCTTGGCTTTGGCTCCACGTTGCCCTATCCGCGCGGGCGCGCAAGGTGCGCGCACGCGCCCATGCGGAGATTTCCAAAGCTTAATCCTCATGCTTTCTTCCTTTGTACCCGTCTTCCTTCTCTCTTTCGGTCCATTCCTACTCTATATCCTGAAACCACTTAACACACAAGTCACGGCATCGAATGGCATCAAGAGAAGATTAGAAATGTATCCATTTTAGTGCGAAATAAGCATGTTTTCATTCATGAGGCGAAACTAGGAAAGGAATGCAAAATCTTGTATTTTCATATATAAAGTGTGTGGAATCATTGATAAAACCCCTGAAATCATCACAAGATAAATCCTCAAATTGGGGTTTGTCAGCGATCTGAAGGAAGGTGTGTTTTTTGGTCCACTTAGCGCAGGTATGTTATTTCTCGGTTGGCATTTTAATTTTTGTCTGTTGTCCTCGGACATGTAGTTGTCTGACTTCTAAATGATGTTTTTGTATTTTTTAGGTATGTATACTATTGAGTTCCAAAAAAGAGGTCTACCACATGCACATATGTTACTATGGCTTAACGCGGAAAGCAACTTACAAAGTATTGAAATTGTTGATGAATTCATCTGTGCCGAGCTACCTAATCCCCTCAAATTTCCAGCTCTTTATACTGTTGTCACCAAGTACATGATCCATGGTCCCTGCGGTCGACTTAGATCGAGTTCTCCTTGCATGAAAGATGGTAAGTGCTCAAAATTTTATCCGAAAAGATTCGTTGACCAAACAAGCTTTGATGAAGATGGCTATCCGATATATAGACGTCGTAATATGGGTGTGACAGTGAAGATCAACGACGTTGATATTGACAACAGGTTTGTTGTGCCTTATAATCCACTGCTGTTAATGAAATATCAAGCTCACATAAATCTTGAGTTCTGTAACAAGTCAAACGTCATCAAGTATCTTTTTAAGTATATCAATAAGGGTCCGGATCGGGTGACTGCAACTGTTGGAGAAATATATCATGTTGGTGAATCTTCTCAGGTGGTTGATGAGATCAAGCAGTATTATGATTATCGTTATTTATCATCGTCTAAATCCATGTGGAGAATTTTTGCTTATGATATTCATCATAGATGGCCGTCAGTACAGAGGTTGACTTTTCACTTGCCGAACCAGCAACATGTTATATTCGATGATGCTGATATCACTATTCATGTTTATTTGCGCAACAAAGATTTGCTGACGATGTTTACGGGTTGGATAATGGCCAACAGGCGGTTCCCGGATGGGTGATCTTTAACATATGTTGAATATCCAGGCAAATTTGTCTATTGTTCGAACAGTAGGGAGTGGAAGCCGAGAAAGAGGGGATTCTTAATTGGAAGATTGAGTTTTGCTCATCCCTCATCTAGTGAACTTTTCTATATGCGGATGCTTTTGAACGTGCAGAGAGGTTGTACCAGTTTTCGAAGTATAAGTACCGTGAATGGTGTTACTTACGATACATTTTAGGAGACATGTTCTGCCATGGGATTCTTGATAGATGATAAAGAGTATGTTTCTGCTATTAAGAAAGTCACCGAGGTAGCGTCCGCTGCACAGCTAAGGAGGCTTTTTGTGATGTTGTTACTATCTGGTTCCATGGGAAGGCCTCTGTCAGTTTGGGAACAAACTTGGGCTTATTTGTCTGATGATATTCTTTATCGCAGAAGGCATGAGCTGCAATATCCCAGTAAGAATTTTGTTCATGATGAATTTATTATATGACAAGCAGGCACACACGGACACAGATAGTGCAGAAATGATATTATCGTGCTAATATTTATTAATTATCGTTAAACGTAGATCTAACAATGAGTCAGGATGAGTTGCAAACATTTTGTTTGTTGGAGATTGAGAAACTATTGCAGAGTAATGAAAAATCATTGAAAAATTATGCTGGCATGCCGGTTCTTAATAACTCTTTAGTCTCTCAATTTAGCAACTTGATGCTGTTGCGTGAGTTGCAGTATGATACTGTTTCTTTGACTCGTGAGCATGATACAAATGTCTTAAAGTTAAATAAAGAACAGAGGGTGGTCTATGATAAAATTATTGATTGCGTTTCAAATAAGAGGCACTGATTCTTTTTTGTGTACGGGTTTGGTGGCACTGGAGAAACTTTTTTATACAGGATTTTTTCGGCTAGATTGCGATCTGAGAAAAAGATTGTTATAAACGTTGCTTCTAGTGGTATTGCTTCTCTGTCGTTACCTGGTGGTAAGGTGGCTCATTCTATGTTCAATATTCCTGTTGAGCTGACTGAAGATACTGTTTATCGGATTAAGAAGGACAGTGCAAAAGCTGAGGTAGTCCGATTGGCCGATTTGATTATTTGGGATGAGGCACTGATGACTAACAAATTAGCATTTGAGGCGCTTGATAGGACGTTACGTGATATAATAGTTTCGGTCTCTGATAGGAATAAAGATTTACCTTTTGGTGGGAAGGTGGTCGTTCTCGGTGGTGATTTCAGGCAGGTCTTGCCAGTTATTCCGAAAGGTTCTCGTGCTGAGATTGTCATGGCTTCGATAAATTCTTCTGTCCTCTGGAAATATTGCGAAGTTTTGCATCTGATGAAAAATATGAGGTTAACAATGGGATTGAAACAATCAACTCCTCAGGAGTTAAGGTCATTTTCAGATTGGATACTTCAAATCGGTGAAGGTCGATGTAGAACAGTGGTCAATGATAAACTTTTTGTTGATATTCCTTCTGATATAATCATTCCTATCTTGGAAAATCCAGTGGAAGATATTGTAAATACAATCTATCCGAATTTGGTTCAGAATTTTCGTGATCCAAGCTTTTTCCAGGATAGGGCAATTCTAGCTCCGACTATCGACAATGTTGAAGAGATAAACAATTATATAGTTGACTTGTTGCCCAGGGAGGAGAAAAATTATCTCAGTGCTGATTCGATATGTGGTAGTGATGTCTATTCTGATGTTGATGTTGATTGGATAAATATTGAATTCTTGAATCAGATTAGGTGTTCTGGTCTACCTAATCATTCGTTGAAGTTGAAAATAGGCATGCCTATTATTTTGTTAAGGAATATTGATCCAGCTGGGGGTTTGTGTAATAGGACCCGACTTGTTGTGCGAGATCTAGGGAGAAATGTGATCGGTGCGGATATTGTTTCTGGTAGCAATGTTGGGGATAAAGTTTTTATCACCAGAATGAATATGATTCCCAGTGATACGGTTATACCGTTTAAATTCCAACGCCGTCAGTTCCCGGTTTCTCTGTAGTTTGCGATGACAATAAACAAAAGCCAGGGTCAAACATTATCAACAGTCGGTTTGTTCTTGCGTCGTCCTGTGTTTTGTCACGGTCAACTTTATGTAGCTCTTTTCCGAGTTAGGAATAGAAATGGTCTTAAGATTTTACTTTGTGATGATGGATTAGTTGATCCTATCAGGACTGAAAATGTTGTATTTACGGAAGTTTTTGATAAGATATAATGTAGTTTCTTCTTATACCTTCCAATCTTATCTGTGTAATTTATAGTTTTGTTTTGGTCTATGTTTTCTTTAGAGAGGGACAATTTCTTTGGGGTATGTCTAAAATCGTCTCAACCATTTTGTGTGCACTAGATGCACCATTTTTTATGAACCGTTAGATTCTATTAAATGAAAATCAAAGGATGTTATGAAAGAAGAGTATTCATACGATTTATAAATATAGAATATATTAGTATATATTAGCATATGCGTGGTTTCAACTCCGATGTGGAGAGCTATCCGCGTTTCAGGCCCGCAGACATCCAAGCTGGATGTTTTTCTCCAGCGTGGCTTCTCCTCAGGAAGGGTGCATGTGCTCTTCTCTGCTTTCACCGTCAGCTGTCTTTTGTCGCGATTCCTTCACGCAAGCCCCTTTTTTCACGGATTTAGTTGATCAGGTAATCATCAAATTGAACCCTAACCCCTTTGTTTTCATCTCCTGATCTGCTTTCCTCTGCCCTACCAAACGTTGTCTACAGCCTCTGTTTCTTCGGACTTTGGTTCCCTGTCATTCATTGCAGGTTAGGAATTTTCCCATAGAGTCTCAAATTGAAGATCTGCAACCAATCAATCAGGTACACTCTTCTGGTCCCTTTACTTCCAAACCTGTTTTTCTCTTCATCGTTTTTCATTTTCTTCATTGTGTATATCGTTCTGATCAAATTTCGTATCTCTTACACTGTTAATCCAGGTTTTACTGTCTAGGGTTTGTGAATATGCTAATTTGTGAATTGTCTATCTAGCTTCGTATGTTTCTGGGTTCATGTTCTTTTTTACATTCTTTGAAAGTTGCTATTAATTTGAATATGGTCTATCAATTGGATTCATCTTCTTCATTTCATTATTTGCAATTTGGTGTTAATTTGATTATCATTTCTCCTTTTGTCAGCTGTTGAATTTTTTTTTTGTATGTGGTTTGTCTATTTTATCAAATTTTTGGTTTTTATAATGATTAGAAAGATGAAATTTCTACTTATGTTTTCTTATATTTATGGATCATGGTTTGGTTTTGAATCATTGTCTAGGTATGGGATTTCTACCTAATCTACTTCCTCAGCGGTGATGTGATTGCCAGAGTTTTTCCAACAAAGTGAGTTTATGGATCCACCCTCTCCTATTCGAGTTTTGCATTCCCATTTTCCTTCTCATTCAATAATCCATTTCAATTGTTTGTTATATTGTTTAATTTCACTTTTTGTATTTTTCAATAAAAACTATTTTATATTTCATCTCTTGCATTTCGTAGACATAAAGTTGTTTGTGCTGAATTTAATAGCTTCATTGAGAAAGGAATGGGTGTTGTGACACCAAGTTGGCATCACGGTCCTGTGTTATCTTCCCTTAAAAATGTCTTCTGCACATATAATGATGTTCTGCCATATATTCTGTATCTTTTTGAAAATATTATATTTTATTAAATAACTTGATTATTTATTTTTTTAAGTCTAATATTGTTTTTTTCCAAAAAAATAGAAAGAAGCTATATTGTTAATATATTAATAAAAATAAAATATGACCATGTTATTAATGAAAAATAATTATTTATTTTTTTATAGAAAGAAA
>NC_029792.2:6050462-6057937 GCF_000816755.2 Arachis ipaensis
TGCAAATCTAATTTTAATGTTTTAAAAAAATTTTATTTTAATCTGAATTAGACTATATCCATACAATTTTATTTTATTTTTGTTATTTCTAAGATATATATTTAAGTAATAATCTACAAGTAAAGGAGTGTGGAGTAAAATCGAAGCTCAACAATAAAGTAAGAATCATTAAGAATAGCATACGCGTGGTTTCATCTCCGATGTGGAGAGCTCTCTGTGTTTCAGGCCCGCAGACATCCAACCTGGACGTTCTTCTCTAGTGTGGCTTCTCCTCAGGAAGGGTGCATGTGCTCCTCTCTGCTTTCACCATCAGCTGTCTTTTCTCGCGATTCCTTCATGGAAGCTCCCTTTTTACGGATTTAGTGGATCAGGTAATCATCAAATTGGACCCTAGCCCCTTTGTCTTCGTCTCTTGATTTGGTTTCCTCTGCCCTACCAAATATTATCTACAGCATCTGTTTCTTGGGACTTTGGTTCCCTGTGATTCATTGCAGGTTAAGGATTTTCCCATAGAGTCTCAAATTGAATATCTGCAATCAATCAATCAGGTACACTCTTTTGGTCCCTTTGGTTCCAAACCTGTTTTCTTTTTCATCGTTTTTCTTTTTCTTCATTGTGTATATCCTTGTGATCAAATTTCATATTTGTTACACTATTAATCCAGGTTTTACTGTCTAGGGTTTGTGAATTTGCTAATTTGCGAATTGTCTATCTGGCTTCGTATGTTTCTGGGTTCGTGTTCTGTTTTACGTTCTTTGGAAGTTGCTGTTAATTTGAATATGGTCTATGAATTGGATTCATCTTCTTCATCTCATTGTTTGCAATTTGGTGTTACTTTGATTATCATGTCTGCTTTTGCTAGCTGTTGAATTTTTTGTTGTATGTAGTTTGTCTATTTTATCAATCTTTTAGATTTTACAATGATTACAAAGATGAGATTTCTACTTATGTTTTCTTATCTTTATGGATCATGGTTTGGTTTTGTGAATCATTGTCTAAGTATGGGGTTTCTACCTAATCTACTTCTTCAGCGGTGATGTGATTGGCAGAGTTTTTTCAACAAAGTGAGTTTATAGATCCACCCTCTCTTATTCGAGTTTTGCATTCCCATTTTTGTTCTCATTCAATAATCCATTTGAATTGTTTGTTATATTGTTTAATTTCATTTTTGTATTTTTTAATAAAACTATTTTATATTTCATCTCTTTTATTTCATAGACATAAAGTTATTTGCGCTGAATTTAATAGCTTCATTGAGAAAGGAATGGGTGTTGTGACACCAAGTTGGCATCATGGTCCTGTGTTATCTTTCCTTGAAAATGCCTTCTGCATCCTTTTATAGAAAGAAAAGTCAAATGATACTAATGCAAATTTGATTTTAATCTGTCAAAAAAAATTTGATTTTAATCTGGATTAGACTCTATCCATACAATTTTATTTTATTTTTGTTATTTCTAAGATATATATTTAAGTAATATATATTATTAGTAGTAACTTTTTTATAATGTATGTATCAATTATTCTTGGTGCCTTCTGTCTTCAATTTTTTTTATTATTTTGGTTTTAATATTTAAGCCAAATTCTAATTTGATGTCTAATATTTTAAATATTTTGTTTTAGTTCAAAATAATTTTGTACGAGTTTAATATTATTTCAGTCTTAAATTTGATACAAATACTTTGTATTAGAAAAGTGTAATAACCAAAATTTGATTTTAATGTTATAAAAAATATTATGTATGTATCAATTATTTTTGGTGCCTTCTGTCTTCTATTTTTTTATTTTGGTTTTAATATTTAGGCCAAATTTTAATTTGATATCTAATATTTTAAATATTTTATTTTAGTTTAAAATAATTTTGTACGAGTTTAATATTATTTCAGTATTAAATTTGATACAAATACTTTGTATTAGAAAAGTGTAATAACCAAAAGTTTTTTGTAATGCTTTTTTTCTCTGTACAAAATATCTCAAACAACTAACCATCAATCATTAGTGCTCCAAAAAAAATTTATGTATTTCATATTTAATTGTTTCAAAATAAAAGATTCTATTACTATTTAAAGTTTTTGTATTATAGTATTGTTATTTAAAGTACTTAATTATGCACTAAAATATTATGTATTTGTTAGAGTATATCAATGTTCTTCTTTTATATTAACCTTTGATTTCTATGTAATATAATCTAATAGTCTATACAAATATGGCATACTCTATAAGTACATAATTATTGTTCTCATTTAAGATATAATTTTTTCAAAGTAAATATTAATTTTTTCAAACTATAATTATGGTGAATATTAATTAGTTCTAATTTTCTTTGAGTTGATTAAAATTTTATAAAAATGTCTTATTGTTATTCTACTACAAGATTATATAAAAAAAATATCTAATTAAAAAGAGAGTAGAAGTTGAGAATAGAAAAGGTCAATTTTTTATTACTTGAACTCAAGATCATTAATTAAGTCCTATTAAAAAGACTTTTAATACCAAATTTGTTAATAATAATCAACTTTTTGTTTTAACATATATCATATTTAAGAAGAAGGAGCGAATATTTTATAAAAAAAATAAATAAATCCATAATTATTTTCTTATCTAATTTTCATAATTTGTATCTTAATGATTTTTGTGTCACGTAAAACTTTTATCAATAATTTAGTTATTTATTTATTTTTTTAGCTTTTTGTGATTTTTCGTCATTTTTATGCGCATTAACAATAGAAAAAACAATTGAAAAAATGTGAACATTACTTAAACTTTAGGATACATAAAATTTATTAATATAAAAAACTCAGAAATAAATAAAGAAAATAATTCATGATATATTTTTTTCAACATTTAGCTCTTCTTTTTAATTGTCATAAATACTAAAAAAAAAAAAAATAAATGCTTCTTAACAATTCGAATATTAAAAGTCTTTATGATCATTAGTAATTAATTCTTCATAATGGTCTAGTGTAATTTTTTTTTAAAGAAATTTAACTATCTTTTATTTTTGTGTTTCTTTAATTTTTTCCTAGGTTTAAGAAGATCAACAGTAATCACCAACAAAGAGTAAAAAGCCAAAGGTCACGACCCACCCTCTCCACCTTTCCCCCGGTCAAAAACAAAAAAGAAACAACGACAATAATATACTTACTGAACCTCCTTCATCTCTCTTTGTATCGTCTCACCTCGCTAAACCCGCAAAGTCTAGCACCGAACTTTTCCATATTCAAAACCCCATATTCTCCTACAGGATACTAAGCTGTCATCATCTGCGGTGGCTCCCAGTGCTTTCAATCCGTCCAACAGACCAGTCTCCCTCGGTGACTCGGCGGATACTTCTTTATCTTCAGGTTTTGACAGATTGAGACAATAAACTTCAGCCAAGTAACAAAGGAGGTGTTGTTAGGGTAAATCCTCAAAAAACTAAAAACCAAGGACCAATTTTAGCTTTTGCCCTAATGGTTGCACTGGTAACTAAGTTTTCTGTTTTGTATTTTTTCTTTTGGGTTTCTTTTCAATTTTGCTAGCTTTCTTTGTCTTTAAACTTTTTTTTTGGGACATGCATGTATTATTCAGTGAAAGTTTAGCTGCAAATTTAAAGGGAAAGAAAGAAACAGTTGATTTTCAGCACATGGCATGTCTCATACTTCCTTGAGCGCAACATCTGATTCTTATCAAGTTGTTTTTGTTTATGCTTTCTGTTAGCATGATTTTAATTTTACATTTAATTTTTTTTTTGTTCTTTACAATGATCAGTTATTTTGCAAAATACTCCAACTATTAATCCCAATTTTATATTCTCAGGTATGGCTTTATTCTTTTAGGTTTTGTAAACTCTTCCTCAACTTAAAAAATATAGTCATTGTTTACATTATTTTATTGATTATTTTAAAATATAAAAAAGGTTTTTTTAAAATCAGTTTTATCATATTTATAATTTTTGAATATTCATTTTGGTCTTTTATATTTTATTATCGATTTAATTTTTCTATATTTTCTTTTTTTCATATCGTTTGTAATGCATGTTCTAATTAACAAACTCATAATTCATGACTTTTTGTTTAAATAATTATTAGTAGTAGTGGTTAGCTTTCTGAAACTTCTGAACATTATAATTAGGATCAGTAAAAATTCAATTTACTAGAATAAATAACGATATTTTTGTTCATCTATTTCTTCTTTTGTTTATGAATGGTTGCTGTTCCTTCTTTATATTTGTTCTTTATGTTTCTGGATTCAATTTTATCACTTATTTTTCTTGAATTTGTTGAAATCTCCTATTAGGGTTTACTTTATTATAATACTCTCTTTTGCAGTAAGAGACAAGATATTTTTGTTGTTATTGAATCTTTATACGAAGTCTCTATATCTGATAAGGCTGAATGGCAATGGATGCTGATAGAGAAGATCCAAACAGGTATGGTGCTGAGCATTAGAGAAGATGTTTTCTTTGCTGCGTTTTCAATTCCATTGAAGTCTCATCTACTTTTTCATTCAATATATTTCAGATTAACTTGTGAAAATTTTAATGTCAATTAAATATCGATGTTATGCCATTTATAATTTTTTTTAATTCTTTCTCAAGTATTTTTCATGTTGTAATTTAATTTTATTGGCTTCTCATTTATATGTAGACCAGATTTCAGAAGTTGACGTAATCTGTAAAATATGTTGTATAGTAGTTTTTCAAAGTGATTTCTTGGATATTTTTCATTAATATAATTTTAATTTGTTACTTTTTTTTTCTTATTTACTTGGTTTCTTGGGTAAAAGTCTCAATCTTAGATTCTAATCATACCATTATGTGCTAATAGGAGATTTTTAGCAACCCAGCAATATTGGCCCAGTGGAAAAGACCTTATTTTTAGATTTCAGCTTTTCAGTAAGCAGGTAACCAAATATATTATGGAATATTATATCATGCATGTTAACCGATTAAAGAGGTGGGTTAGATCTTTAACTTCGAATGGTTTGTTTTTAATTTATATTCAGTTAGTGGTCTTTTCTACTTTCCTCCTCTTGATAGTTTCTTTTCCCTGTTAGATAAGTTTGATTAGCTAAACTCTTAGTTCTTGATCTTTCTAATCTAAAATGGGTGTAGGCTACAACAACTCTAAAAAGATTAGTTTTGATAAATTATCAATGTGAATTCAAAATAAATAATATAATGTTTACTAATCATACATATATTGATACTGACTTTAAAAATTCAGCATTTATTAATACATGAAAAGATGATTCAAAGTTTATGTACATGATTTGGTTTCAGAATCCATCAAGATAACATCAATTTCTTTTTCATTGTTTCTTTCAAAACTTCAGTATTTTTTCCTTGACATTCAAAAAGACCTCATATGTGTTAGTTACTTAGTTACCTATTTTTGTGATGCTCATTATAATGCCAATTCATTTACATGATTATTGTTCTCTTGTGTTGCTCAGTTGGTAATAATGGTAGATTTAAAGGTATATATACCTCTCTTTGCTAAATAATTAGGTAAAATTATGTGAAGCATTTTTAGCATGTTTTGTTACACATAAATTAACTTTAAGAAGAAATTTGAATATAGAGTGAGAGAGCTCTTCCCCCAACTTTTGTTTCAACTCATGGCGAGAGATTAGGGCCAATGTTCTATGTCATTGACGAGCTAGATAATTGTTTAGTGCTGGAGGTGATAAGAAAGAATGATCAGTTGCTCATAACTGACTACTCATTTGAACATATTAGAACTTTCTATTTTATCGATAGAGGGGCATCTGTTCAATTTAGGTATGTCGATTTTGAAATTTTTTTTATTTCATTGTGGAATCACGACAACCAACCCATCCAAGTTCACCTTGATCCTGACTGCTATGTGCCTGAGCTAATGGACCCAGAGACACTTGATAATGTATCAAGAGTATTTCACATAAAGTATACCAGAATTGATGAGGACTCATCAGCTGATGTGATTGTTCTATCTGGGTCTGAACCATCTGATGATCAGTTTTCATCAGATGGTGATGAAAACAATGATCAAGATGGCACACTGGTAGGGGATAATCCGCATAATTCAATAGATTTGTCTAGTGGAAGCACTTTATCATTGGAGGTCAATGAACAAAATAACGTGACAAACGAATTGTCTGATGATAGATAATGCTAAATGTAACTTTTTTCTTTGTGTTTTGGATTTTAAGATCATGGGATAACTTGCTATTTTTTAGTGTGGTGACTAATGTATTTATATTATCCTGAATTAGATACACTCCAGAGGTTTATTATGAAAAGATCATCACAGCTTCGGATCTGGGTCAATCTAGATTGGTAACTTGATCTCAAAAGAGTGATTTCTTTTATTTTTTTTTTCTTGCAAGCTTATTGAATATTCTTCCTAAATCTGTTATTCATTGTGTATGAAAATATTATGTTTATCTTAACTATGAATTATTCGTTGCAGTATTTGGCTTCGAAATTTGCTGCGTATCTTAAACTATCTGGAGATGGTTCGATTTGGACGATCACTGGTCCAGATTCCAATGTAGAGAAGAATGTGTTCTTTTTTCACTTACTGAAAAGTGGAAGAAGAGGTGGAGAATGGAAGTTTGGGGTCGGGTGGAATGAATGTTGTAGAGTATACAATTTAAAGGAGGGGGACATCATTACCTTGAAACTCGGCTCGATAGCTAACCGCCAAATAGAGTTGTCGATTCAGCGATGTTAGGCCTCCTATGTATAACTCTATTTGATAGATATTTTGAATTATATGTTAAGTTGTTTTGGACATATTTTGATTTTTGATTAATGAACAAATTTATATATGTTGTAAATATTTTGTTTTGGTATCAATAGGTATCTTGACGTAATGTGTTTTTAAGATTATACGTAATAGTAAACTACATCTCTGTTGAACTTCTTTTTCCTGTTTTTTAGTGTCTAACAATTGTTATTATATTTTATTATCTTTTATTATCTTAGAAAACATGTTATACTATTTATTGACATATTGAATAATTGTTGTATTCTATTATTTTATTTTAATGTAGTGATAATTTTGTAATTATCCAAATTTAATACAACATATATATTTTTATAGAATACATTTTAGTTATATTCTTAGTATTTTTCTTTTAAAAAGGTTTAAATTTCCTGAACCCCGTGCATTGCACGGGTTATCACGCTAGTAATGGCAATACATTTATAACAATATATAATGACAATACATAAATTTGGTGTCTAAGATTTCTTTTTAGTATTACCCTTTCTAATTAACTTCTTCATTTAATGTTAGTTACTCATTTCTGAAAAAATTCCCATTACTCCACTTAGCCACCTTGACGTAACTTTCACCTCTTATCCATTTTTCTCTTATGATTTCATTTCTTATTAATATTATTGAATACATTCATAGATTTTAAAAATACATTAATCTCATGCCAATATTAGATTTGCTTTTAAACATTTAGATGATAATAATAATAATAATAATAATAATAATAATAAT
>NC_029792.2:6057995-6068623 GCF_000816755.2 Arachis ipaensis
TCTTCTTCTTGCTACACGTTCTTCTTCCTCTTCCTGTTCTTCTTCTTCATTTACGTGCTTTTCTCTTTGTTTTCTTTCTTCATTATTTTTGGTTTCCATTATTTTTTAACATCAAGCTCTGAAATTATTTTTGAAGAAGAAGCAGTAGCAGAAGATGAGGAGGAAAAAGAGAAAGAGTTCTGAATTATGCATAAGGTGTACTTCAACGAATTTTGGGTGTATTTCTTAAATTTTTTGGGTGTATTTTTGTAATCCTTTGGATGTATTTCTATAATTCTTTGGGTGTATTGATTTCAAGAAGAAATATACTGTCTCTCCCTATATTGGGTGTATTTCTTAAATTCTTTGGGTGTATTTCTTAAATCCTTCGAGTGTATTTCTGTAATCCTTTGGGTGTATTTCTGTAATCGTTTGGTTTATTTCTGTAACTGTTTGGGTGTATTTCTGTAATCCTTTGGATGTATTTCTATAATCGTTTGGGTGTATTTTTGTAATCGTTCGGGGGAAATTTTTGAAGTTCCATCATCTTCAAAACAATTTCAAAGCTTGATTTCAGAAACCATGAAAATCGAAAAAAACAGAAGGAGATCGAAGGCAAAGAGAGAACGCTTTTCCATACAAATCATACAAGTCATTTATATTCACGCTTCTTCTTCTGCTTCTTCTTTTGTAACGCGTGTGTTAGGCCCAACTTCTTCTTCTTCTGTAATGCGCGTGTTAGGCCCAACTTGTAAGACTTGTAAACAAAAATGACTTGTATGTGTAGCACTCCTATAATAATAATAAAATTGATCCAAATCCAAATAATAGATAGAACGGTGATAATATTAGTGGGTATAAATTATCATTTTTTAAAAAGTTTAATTCTTACTTAATAAACTTTTAATTATTTCCAATATACTATGTTACATATATCTATAATACAGTGTATTATGATTGTTAATTATTCACTTAAAAAATTTACACTAAATAATAACATTTTATGTAATTTTATTTTGTTTAATATCTAATAAATTTAGATTCGGATTTTCTTTTATTCTTTTCCAATTGAAATAGTCTCATTGCATGATTGACAACTTTGATTTCTATCATAATAACTATTTTTATCTACTATTTTCTATTTACTATTTTTTATTTTTGTCATAATAACTATTTTTTTATTTTAATAATAATTGTTCCACACAGAGAAGTGCATCCTGAATTGGAAATAGAAGTAAGAAAAATTGAAAAAAGAGTGAAACAAATTAAAAGATAAATTAATAGAGTAAAAGAATTGAAGAAGAAATTACATATGATTTTTTTATAACCGTTATTGAAATAGAGATGAAAATGAGATAGAGAAGATGAGTTATTGTTATGAAAGTGGTTTCTTTATGTAACATAACGGAGAATGTAACAACCGCCCCTTCTAGAAACAAAATTAAATTTAAAGTTTGAAAATCAGTTAGGAGATAAGTTTAGAATTTTGAAATTTTGGATAGGAACTGGTAACCACCCTTAGTTTGAAATTTAAAATATCCCAACCATCCCATCCCCAAATGTATATAAATAGGGGAGCACCCATAGGTAGAAAATCACTTCTCTCAAACACTTATCCTCTCCATTCTCTCTCTACAAAGAAATAACATTCTGTGGGCAAACACAAGAGGCAAGCTCAAAGAAGCGTTAGAAAAGAAGGTAGGGAATTATGTTTTTAAAAATGCTTGGCATGTGTTATGTTCCATTCTTTATTATTATTTTCTTCCATGTTATCACGACATTAATTTTCTCTCACTCACCTTTCATTCATGATGATCATGTCTCTCCACCATGCCATTCACGTCTTCTTGAATCGTTATTATATGTCTCCGTATGATGTTCATTCAATTATTTACTATACCCATTTTGTGCTCTTTCATATAATTATGTTGTTAATATTCCCTTTAGGTCGAGAGTACATGCCCTCTTAAGATGCTTATTCAATATCCTATATTATTAAATTAATATTCCCTTAGGGCCAAGAGTACATGCCTTCTTATGTCTTGTTCAACATATAGGTATATGTGTGATCTCTTACATGGTTATATTATTATTTATAATATTTTAATTCAATTATTTAAATTACCCTATTCCATCATGTGCATCCATGTAACCTATTATACCATTATGTTATCATCATTCCCTTAAAGTCAAGAGTACATGCTTTTTCAAATATTTTATTTAAAAATTTAATCTTATGTGCATCTATGTGATCTCTTCTATCATTATTCCTTTAAAGTCAAGAGTACATATTTTTCTTCAAAATATTTAATATTCTTATAATGTGCACTTATATGATTTTTCCCTTGTGTACGTTTAAAACAACCTAAATGTAAATTGAACTGAGGGAATGATCCTTCGGTAAGGGAAGGTGACCCCAAAGACAAGATATCGATATGATCCTTCGGTAAGGGAAGGTGATCGATCGAGATGATCCTTGGGTAAGGGAAAGTGATCGAAAAACGTTTGGGATAAGAACCTTCGGTAAGGGAAAGGGACTATCCCATCAATTTTATATAATAATATATCTTTTTATATGACTCTCTTCTTGTGTATGTCTAAATAACCTTGATTGTAAATTAAACTGAGGGAATGATCCTTCGATAAGGGAAGGTGACCCCCAAAGACAAGATATCGATATAATCCTTCGGTAAGGGAAGGTGATCGATCGAGATGATCCTTCGGTAAGGGAAGGTGATCGCCAAAACGTTTGGGATAAGAACCTTCGGTAAGGGAAGGGGACTCCCACTTATACCGGTTTGAGCTCAATACCCTCCATATAAGTTATAAATTAAGAAAGAAAGAAGGCGCGAATGAAAGCTTGAGTTCTATGTTTTCCTTAGATTTAATTATGATTATGTTGATGTTATCCTTCTATTTTCCTATATGTTTCCCCTTTCTTTTACACACATGTTTTACAAAAAAAGAAGATGCATATTACATGCCATGTTATACGCTTGTTTTTAAAATCCCGCACGTGGACTGGAGATGGATATGGAGGTGTTACATAGCACTCCTACTGAGACGTTAGGTTCTCACTCCCTTTCTTTTCCCATACTATCTCCAGAGGAATATGGCACAGCGGATAGAGATGACGCAGTGCCCCCTCGAGGGTAACTTCTGAGTATGACCCCTCGAAGCACGCGTGGGTAGTTGCGACCACTACTACCGTGCTCCAAACTATCTACTTAGGTCGAGAACTCGTGGAAGAAGAACCCCAGCTGCCCGTCATAACCTTCCTAGATAGGGACGCTTCAACATCTAGGAAGCGGTCATCCAAGGTGGTACACCTTGAGTCCGACCCCGAGACCGAAGAAGAGAAATCCGACAACCCTGGCCAGAAGGAATACACCATGGAGGAGGACCCAGAGGAGAAGTTGAACCCTTGTGGAGGCCCAAAGGTGGAATACGTATCCTACTCCCCCATTTCGGCACCCCGTCGAGTTTTAGTTCATCCCATGCAACGGAACCAGGTCTTCACTGCGCGAAAGGGTGTTGGAGGGAGACCCCTGGTACCTCGATTCGTGAATAACTAAAGACTCCTGATCAAGGATAGGATAGGATGCAAGTAGGGGAGCCTCTTCAACGAGATTAGTTTAGGACGTAGTTAGCTTCTTTTCCTGTTTTAGTTCCCTATAAGTATTTTGAAACGTACTCATGGTTAAGATGTTTATTTCACTCTAATTCAAAATTCCAACGTTTTAGCGCTACTCATTTTCCGCTCTACACGTATTTACTCCTGCCTCGCGTAACGATTAAGTCATTCTTTTTCTTGGATCAAGTATGGCACCTTATTTTAAAAACCTCCACGATAGTATAAGAACTTAGGGTGTTACATTATTGGTATCAGAGCAAAGTCGAGCTTCTTCTCCCTCTCCGTCCTCCATTAAGGGTTCCACCCTAGCGTAAAGCCTCATCTGGGAAACTATTAATCCCTAAAAGAGATACAAAACGTGAATGAAAATTAGCAACTACAATGAACCGAACTCTATTTATGTTTTGAATAAAACGTGATAACCATTCAATCAGCAAGAGAAACATTTTGTGCATGCAAAAGAACCCAAGTGAACACATAAAAATGAGGTGAATCAAAATCAGGAACTCCACTGAACTAAATTTTACTGATGTTTGAATAATTTACAACAAAATATGTATGATTTAAATAACTTACAACAAATTTGTTCAGTTTAATTCTCAAGTCAGGTATTTCTTTTTTTCTTCTTCTTCACAAGGTTAAGAACATATAATACCTTTTTCTGGGCATCGGCAATCCACAACCACCAGTGTCCTCCATTGCAAACCCCAACGTCAAGGACGAGTCTTTGCCCTCAGCAGGTCTGTCAGAGGGTGTGCATCCTCATTTCAGGTAGATCATACCTTGCTAACCTAGTGTGCCTCCCTTTAGTAGGATTAGACATCATCCTAGGAATGGACTGGCTCAACGAAAACCGAGTCTTGTTAGATTGTTTTGAGAGAAAAGCCATCTTCCCTTCTCAATCCATACGAGACACACGTGACCTTCCAAGATCCTCCGAAGACACCAGTACGAGGCAAGAATATGCCTTGCTAAATTCGGTAAAAGCAGACTCCCATCAGGAGTTCTGTGAGATACCAGTAGTACACGACTTTTCAGATGTCTTTCCCGAAGATATACCCTCGTTTCCCCCAACACGAGAGGTTGAGTTCTCCATAGAATTGATATCTGGGACAGGGCCAATCTCCAGAGCCCCTTACCGGATGGCTCCAGTGGAGCTCACTGAACTGAAGAACCAACTAGAGGAGCTGCTGCAAAAAGGATGCATCAGACCAAGCGCCTCTCCCTGGGGAGCTCCAGTATTGTTTGTGAAGAAAAAGGACGGCAGCATGCGTCTCTGCGTGGACTATAGGCAAACTCAACAAAATCACGGTGAAGAACAAGTATCCCCTCCCAAGAATAGATGACTTAATGGACCAACTACAAGGTGCAACAGTGTTCTCAAGAATCGACCTGAGATCAGAGTATCATCAAATAAGGGTAAGAGAGGAAGACATTCCAAAGACAGCATTTCAAACGAGTTCACAGTAATGTCTTTTGGGTTGACCAATGCCCCCGCCGTCTTTATGGACTACATGAATAGAATTTTTTGACCTTACCTCGACAGTTTCGTGGTGGTATTCATAGATGATATTTTGATTTTCTCCAAGACAGAAGAAGAACACAGGGAGCACTTGCGTGTAATACTGGGAATCCTTCGAGAGAAAAAGTTGTACGCAAAACTATCCAAGTGTAAGTTTTGGATGAAGGAGGTACAATTTCTTGGACACATGGTTTCCGGCGACGGAATATCAGTGGATCCCAGTAAGATAGACTCGGTACTAAACTGGGAAAGGCCGACGTCAGTCACAGAAATAAGGAGTTTTTTTAGGATTGGCGGGCTACTATAGAAGGTTCATAAGAGGGTTTTCTCAACTAGCCCTGCCGTTAACCCGTTTAACCAGGAAGGATACCCCGTTTGCTTGGACGCCAGACTGCGAAAGAAGCTTCCAAGAGTTAAAGTGTCGCTTGACATCCGCCCCAGTACTAGCCTTACCTAACCCCGACATGGCCTTCGAAGTTTACTGCGACGCCTCAGGACAAGGATTGGGTTGCGTACTAATGCAATGCAAAAAGGTAGTGGTGTATGCGTCAAGACAACTGAAGACCCACGAAGCCAACTATCCAACTCACGACCTCGAACTAGCCGCGATAGTATTTGCGCTAAAGACATGGAGGCATCATTTGTACGGAGCTAGGGTTTCAAGTATTCTCCGATCATAAGAGCTTAAAGTACCTGTTCGACCAGAAGGAACTCAACATGCGACAAAGGAGGTGGATGGAGTTTCTTAAAGATTATGACTTTGTTCTAAATTACCACCCAGGAAAGGCTAACTTGGTGGCTGACGCTCTGAGTCGGAAGGTACTCAAGGCATCATGGCTGATGATAAAAGAGGCAGATTTGATAAGGAATTTCAGAGACATGAACTTACAAGTCACCCTCGCTCCAAAAAGCATACGTCTGAACCACCTAACAGTGGCAAGTCAATTCAAAGAACAAATAACTAAGGCACAGAGTTCTGACCCCAACTTTCAAGAAACCCTGCGCCTTGTCAAAGAAGGAAGATTGAAGGGCTTCACCGAAGGAGAGGACAAGGTATGGAGATACCAAGGTTGAATCTGTGTCCCAAGGGAAGGAGACCTTCAAAGCAAGATTACGGAAGAAGCCCACAGAGGAGATTTTACTATTCATCCTGGCATGACGAAGATGTACCATGATTTGAAGAAGATGTTCTGGTGGCCAGGGATGAAAAAGGATTTAGCCACGATCGTGAATAAATGCCTGGTTTGTCAGAAGGTAAAAATCGAACATCAGAAACCATCAGGGGTATTGCAACCCCTTGGCATCCCGAAGTGGAAATGGGAAGACATATCGATGGATTTCGTCATGGGACTACCCCGTACTCAAGCAGGGCGTGACGCTATATGGGTCATCGTGGACCGGCTTACAAAGACTGCCCATTTTCTACCAGTTAAGGCGACCGACTCATTGGAAAGACTAGCCACGCTATATATCAGAGAGATCGTGAGGTTACATGGGGTACCAATGACCATAGTCTCGGATAGAGATCCAAGATTCACCTCGAGGTTTTGGAACGCATTGCAGAAGGCATTCGGGACGAAATTGTGCCTAAGCACGTCATACCACCCACAAACAGATGGACAAACGGAGAGGACCATCCAGACGTTGGAAGACATGTTACGAGCTTGTGTCCTAGACAGACCAGGAAAGTGGGAGAGTCACCTACCACTGATCGAGTTTGCTTATAACAACAGTTACCATGGTAGCATCGGGATGGCACCATATGAGGCACTGTACGGGCAAAGATGCCAATCTCCTTTATGCTGGTACGGGCCAGAAGAGAAAGGCTACTTAGGACTGGAGTTAGTAAGACAGACCACGGAAGATATCAAGAGGATAAGAGAAAGAATGCGCACCGCCCAAAGTCGACAAAAGAGTTATGCAGATCAACGAAGGAAACCCCTCGAATTTCAGGAAGGCGATCACGTATTCCTAAAAATCACCCCCACCACCGGGGTAGGGAGGGCTCTTAAGGTACAAAAACTAAGCCCCCGGTGCCTGGGTCCATTCCAAATCCTCCGGCGTATAGGAAAGTCGGCATACCATCTTGCCCTACCACCAAATCTATCAAGACTACATGACGTGTTTCATGTGTCCCAACTCCGAAAATACCAGCACGATCCAAGCCATGTGTTGCAGCAAGAGGATGTAACACTCAAGGACGACCTGACTTTTGAACTACCAGCCATAGAGATTGTAGACAGAAGTACGAAGCAACTAAGGAGCAAGACGATACGACTGGTAAAGGTGGCATGGGGTAGCGGCAATTCCAGAGACTACACATGGGAAAAAGAGGCAGACATGAGACAGAAGCTCCCGGACTTATTTACAGGTAACAATCGTGGTGAGAATCTCCTTTTCTCCCCAACAGTAAGAAAATTTCAGTAGGACCCCTAAGTTAGTTAAACGACCCTTATCGACCAAGTTCAGACATGGAATTTGGGGACAAATTCTTTTCTTATGGGGGTGATAATGTAACAACCGCCCCTTCTAGAAACAAAATTAAATTTAAAGTTTGAAAATCAGTTAGGAGATAAGTTTAGAATTTTGAAATTTTGGATAGGAACCTGGTAACCACCCTCAGTTTGAAATTTAAAATATCCCAACCACCTCATCCCCAAATGTATATAAATAGGGGAGCACCCATAGGTAGAAAATTACGTCTCTCAAACACTTATCCTCTCCCTTCTCTCTCTACAAAGAAAAAACATTCTGTGGGCAAACACAAGAGGCAAGCTCAAAGAAGCGTTAGAAAAGAAGGTAGGGAATTATGTTTTTAAAAACGCTTGGCATGTGTTATGTTCCATTTTTTATTATTATTTTCTTCCATGTTATCACGACATTAATTTTCTCTCACTCACCTTTCATTCATGATGATCATGTCTCTCCACCATGCCATTCACGTCTTCTTGAATCGTTATTATATGTTTCCGTATGATATTCATTCAATTATTTACTATACCCATTTTGTGCTCTTTCATATAATTATGTTGTTAATATTCCCTTTAGGTCGAGAGTACATGCCCTCTTAAGATGCTTATTCAATATCCTATATAACAACCGCCCCTTCTAGAAACAAAATTTAAATTTGAAGTTTGAAAATCAGTTAGGAGATAAGTTTAGAATTTTGAAATTTTGGATAGGAACCCGGTAACCACCCTCAGTTTGAAATTTAAAATATCCCAACCACCCCATCCCCAAATGTATATAAATAGGGGAGCACCCATAGGTAGAAAATCACTTCTCTCAAACACTTATCTTCTCCCTTCTCTCTCTACAAAGAAATAACATTCTGTGGGCAAACACAAGAGGCAAGCTCAAAGAAGCGTTAGAAAAGAAGGTAGGGAATTATGTTTTTAAAAACGCTTGGCATGTGTTATGTTCCATTCTTTATTATTATTTTCTTCCATGTTATCATGACATTAATTTTCTCTCACTCACCTTTCATTCATGATGATCATGTCTCTCCACCATGCCATTCACGTCTTCTTGAATCGTTATTATATGTCTCCGTATGATGTTAATTCAATTATTTAAATTACCCTATTCCGTCATGTGCATCCATGTAACCTATTATACTATTATGTTATCATCATTCCCTTAAAGTCAAGAGTACATGCTTTCTCAAATATTTTATTTAAAAATTTAATCCTATGTGCATCTATGTGATCTCTTCTATCATTATTCCTTTAAAGTCAAGAGTACATGTTTTTTTTCAAAATATTTAATATTCTTATAATGTGCACTTATATGATTTTTCCCTTGTGTACGTTTAAAACAACCTAAATGTAAATTGAACTGAGGGAATGATCCTTCGGTAAGGGAAGGTGACCCCCAAAGACAAGATATCGATATGATCCTTCGGTAAGGGAAGGTGATCGATCGAGATGATCCTTTGGTAAGGGAAGGTGATCGAAAAACGTTTGGGATAAGAACCTTCGGTAAGGGAAGGGGACTATCCCATCAATTTTATATAATAATATATCTTTTTATATGACTCTCTTCTTGTGTATGTCTAAATAACCTTGATTGTAAATTAAACTGAGGGAATGATCCTTCGGTAAGGGAAGGTGACCCTAAAGACAAGATATCGATATGATCCTTCGCTAAGGGAAGCTGATCGATCGAGATGATCCTTCGGTAAGGGAAGGTGATCGCCAAAACGTTTGGGATAAGAACCTTCGGTAAGGGAAGGGGACTCCCACTTATACCGGTTTGAGCTCAATACCCTCCATATAAGTTATAAATTAAGAAAGAAAGAAGGCACGAATGAAAGCTTGAGTTCTATGTTTTCCTTAGATTTAATTATGATTATGTTGATGTTATCCTTCTATTTTCCTATATGTTTTCCCTTTTTTTTACACACATGTTTTACAAAAAAAAGGAGATGCATATTATATGCCATGTTATACGCTTGTTTTTAAAATCCCGCACGTGGGCTGGAGATGGATATGGAGGTGTTACATAGCACTCCTACTGAGACGTTAGGTTCTCACTCCCTTTCTTTTCCCATACTATCTCCAGAGGAACATGGCACAGCGGATAGAGACGACGCAGTGCCCCCTCGAGGGTAACTTCTGAGTATGACCCCTCGAAGCACGCGTGGGTAGTTGCGACCACTACTACCGTGCTCCAAACTATCTACTTAGGTCGAGAACTCGTGGAAGAAGAACCCCAGCTACCCGTCATAACCTTCCTAGATAGGGACGCTTCAACATCTAGGAAGCGGTCATCCAAGGTGGTACACCTTGAGTCCGACCCCGAGACCGAAGAAGAGAAATCCGACAACCCTGGCCAGAAGGAAGACACCATGGAGGAGGACCCAGAGGAGAAGTTGAACCCTTGTGGAGGCCCAAAGGTGGAATACGTGCCCTACTCCCCATTTCGGCACCCCGTCGAGTTTTTGTTCATCCCACGCAACGGAACCAGGTCTTCACTGCGCGAAAGGGTGTTGGAGGGAGACCCTTGGTACCTCAATTCGTGAATAACTAAAGACTCCTGATCAAGGATAGGATAGGATGCAAGTAGGGGAGCCTCTTCGACGAGATTAGTTTAGGACGTAGTTAGCTTCTTTTCCTGTTTTAGTTCCCTATAAGTATTTTGAAATGTACTCATGGTTAAGATGTTTATTTCACTCTAATTCAAAATTCCAACGTTTTAGTGCTACTCGTTTTCCGCTCTACACGTATTTACTCCTGCCTCGCGTAACGATTAAGTCATTCTTTTTCTTGGATCAAGTGTGGCACCTTATTTTAAAAACCTCCACGATAGTATAAGAACTTAGGGTGTTACAGAGAAGTTCTGTCATAAAAGATAATATTAAAACTTAAATTTGAACACTAAAATTTTAAAGTGAGTTATGCTCTGTAAATTATGTCAATCACTCTTCTTACAATAGTAGCTATGGTATTAAATATTTATTTATTTATTTTTAAAAATCTAATTTTTTAATTC
>NC_029792.2:6069185-6076932 GCF_000816755.2 Arachis ipaensis
TACAGATTAAATATTTTTAATTTAATTTATACTGTAAATAATAATATTTTATTTCATTGGTTACCCGATAAATTAAAAGAGATATAAGAATTTGATGTCCAATTATTTTTTTCATTTTACTTCTATCACTATAACCCAAAACAACCGATACAATTGTCATTATTTCTACCATTATAAGAACAGTCCAAAATAACCCATATGTAGTTATCATTATTTCTACTATCATAAGAACAGTTTGTTCGTATTATTTCATATATATTGTTTCGTACTCTTTTATTATATTATTATCGTTATTTTTTTATTTTTATTATCACTCTTTTTTTATTTTTTCTATTTATATTGGTATGGACATTTATTATAAAAATAAAATTTTCAAAACCAATAAAAGGTAAAAGTATATCTTAGTTGGGATGTATTATTATTTAATGCTAAAGTAATATACAAAATACTATTAAGATATATTGTGATACATATATACAATAAATTATAGAAAGAAGGATTCTAACCGGTATAGAGTATATGAAAGGATGATCAATTCATTGTATCAATGAGACCAATAAACAATAAACTAAGTATTACTATATTAATGACAATGACAATTGTATTGATTATACGTATTTTTATTTTAGAGTAATTCTTGGCATACAAGCGATTAAGGCTTGTAAGCCTTACAAGTTCAATTAAAACTAACGCTCAAAACACGCTTCGAACCATTCTTCTTCCTCTTCGTCTTCTCTTTCTTCTTTTCTTTCGTTTCTTGCCTTCTCTTTCTCCTTCTTCTTCTTCTTACTGCACGTTCTTCTTCCTCTTACTCTTCTTCTTCTCCTTTTCTTTCGTTTCTGCACGTTCTTATTCATCGTCTTCCTCTTCTTCTTCATTTACGTTCTTTCTCTCTGTTTTATCTTTTTTTTTTTCGATTTTTCATGGTGAAATCGTTTTTGAAGTAGAAGAAGCAGTAGAAGATGAGGAGGAGAAAGAGAAAGAGTTCTGAATTATGCATAAGATGTATTTTAACAAATTTTGGGTGTATTTCTTTAAATCCTTTGGGTGTATTTTCTGTAATCCTTTGGGTGTATTTCTATAATCGTTTGGGTAAATTCCTGTAACCGTTTGAGTGTATTTCTGTAATTATTTTGGGTGAACTTCTGTAATCGTTTGGGTGTATTTCTGAAATTCCATTATCTTCAAAAAGATTACAGAAATACACCCAAAGGATTACGAAAAATACACCCAAAGTATTTAAGAAATACACCCAAAATTCGTTGCATAATTCAGAACTCTTTCTCTTTCTCCTCATCTTCTGCTGCTTCTTCTTCTTCAAAACGATTTCAAAGCTTGATTTCAGAAACTATGAAAATCGAAAAAAAAAAACGAAGAAGAAGAAGAAGAAGAGGAAGAGGAAGAGAAGAAGAAGAAGAAGAAGAAGAGGAAGAGGAAGAGGAAGAGGAAGAGGAAGAAGAAGAAGAACCGTTCTGAGTGTAGCGCTTTGAAAATAGGAAACGTTGAATAACGCATTAAAAGGCCTAGTAACTTGTAAGTCAAAAAGACTTGTATGTGTAGCACTCCTCTTTATTTTAATATTAATAATTAAATGTGATATTAAGCCAATGAGTTATAGCTCAAATGGTATAGTCTCTCATACTCAATTAAAAGGTTACGGTTTCATCAGAAAGATAGAGAAATATTGAATAAAAAGTAATGAAATAAATTTTTATTATATAATAATAATACTATCTATTTAGACGTATATACTAATTATGTTAAAAATTTAATTTTTTTTAGCCATAAACTCAGAAGTGCACAACTAGCTCATTTTGGTAACAAACAATAATATAAATTCCTAATAAATAAATGTAATGTCATTTAATTTATATTTTGTCATATATAAACTAAGACTAATGTCATTTTTTTTTTGTCTTTTCAAAAGATTCGGTGCAAAACAAGATATCTCATCAATTCTACATATTTTAATTGAATTAATTGAATTCGTTCCTATAATAAGGAATCAATTTAATTGAATAATCTTAAATCATTTATATAATTATTTTTATGGTAAAAAAATGTGACAAATTTTCAAGACTCAAAAAATTATTAATACGAAGATGTATGATAAATGACGAAATTTTTTCTCAGATACACAATTTTTATATTCTCCTATTTTATTTATTAATTATTCTTATAGTTTGATAGAGGAATGCTAGGGGGCCAACAACTTTTGTGATTTGTAGCTATCAAATAGCCATCAATAATGGTTTTAATAGTGTGATATTTTATCTAATGGCTCACTTTTCTTTGCTGGTTACATGCTGGCCAGAATTTAACAAAGTTGCTGACCCCCTAGACTTTTACAGTTTGATATTCAAAAACAAAAAAGACAAGCATTCTCATTTCTTTTGTTTTTTCACTATTTATAGGAAAATTAAGCCTCTTCAGATCTAAATTCACATTTTGACCTACCACTTAAAAAAAAGGAAGACAAATATTAATATCCACAACATTTAAATAGAATTATCTTTTGTAAATAATTAACATATATTTTGATTTATATATACTCTTTTTTGAATCAGGATAATATTATTATCATTATTTTTTTAACTATGTTTTTTCTGATAATATATATTTCTCAAATTGAAAGAAGAGGCTTTTGTACATACAATGAGTTAGTGTGTATGTTTATATACCAATACCATGTATGCACAAACACGGCTTCATTGTGAAAAACAGTAGTCTTAGAAGATCAACCTATTTTGTGATTTGTAGTTATTAAGTAATCATCATTAATATTTTTAATAGTATAAAATTATATTTAATAGTATTATTCACTTTTCGGTTAAATGTTAGATCAGATTTTACTCATTTTAATAAAATATTGGTCCTAAATTTTCTTTAAATAGTAACTAACCTTCTACGTGCCACATCAGCAGCAATGATAACTGACTCAGCACCACATCAGCAATATCTCTAACCAACTAATGACTGTAATTAACCAACTAGGGCCAGCAGCACTGGATCGTTGATATACAAACTCCTCAATCGTATCAGGTTGAAAATTCAATCCGTAAATTTTTTTTTTTGGGTTTTCATCCCTCAACGTACATTACACTAGAGCTACGTACTCTATGTTGTGAAATAAAAGATATATATAATAGAGATGTATAAATAAAAGACTCTAATATTAAAATAATTAGTTCAATAATAATTTATATATATATATATAATAATATTATATGTTGTAATGTGTATATATATACAAAGATAGAAAGGAGTATTAAAAATAAAGAGAGAGAGAATTGTATTTGTTTATTGTTACAATCTCAATATAATAAAGATGATTAATATTGCTATTAATATTATATGTAAAGAGTAATAGAAAATAGAATTTAAAATACTTATAAAATAAAAGAAGAGAAAGAACTGTAGTAGAAATATAAAGAGAAGAGTATTTGATTGTAACATAAAGAGAGAGTATTTGATTTTATTATTGTTGTGTATATTCTTTTGCCTCAGATCATGCTTTTATAGGCAAAGAGAAGTTTACTTTTCAAACTACATTTATTTCTTTCATCCTAAGAACTTGTTCTCTTCAACGTAGAAAATGGGTTGCTCATTAAATGGACATCCATTCTTATCCTTTCCTAGTCACAACACTCTATATAATTTTTGAGAATGCTAATTAAGAAATTAATTTAGTGTGTTTCGAAAAGTAATTCCCCGGATTTACACTATTACTTTCTCTGTTCATGTGTATATTAATTAAGAAAAAAAAATACAAAATTTGTTATAAAACTTAGTTATAGTAGTTTAAATATATTATATATTATTATTTATTGCGCTTAATATTATGTGGAGTGTGAAGATAAAAAAAGTGTTTAGTATATAAATATTACATTCAAATAAATGCGAGTGATTTACTTGTTTTGTTTAAATGATATTATGTATGTTTTACACTTATTGTTATATTATGTTTTTTTGGTTTGTTCTGTACTTTTGTTTGTTTGGCTTCTTAATATTTTCAAAACAAAAATCTAAAATAAGTAGATTTGTAAAATTAGAAAGTAAAAAAAATTAATCTATATAAAATTTTGTAATTTCAATTATATGTAACTTTTATTATTTTGATTTTACACGTTGAGTAGTGTTTTGTTTTATTTTATTATTAACTTTTTTTTTTATTTTAAAAGCGTTTAATCCTTTGCAAAATTATATTAAATAATTTATTATGTATAAAAATTAATTAATAACAGACAAAAACCAAATCGTTCACCACTCCCACACTAAGGGACCTATTGCACAAAATAATTCATTTCATCATTTGATGAGAACCAAAATAAAGTGGTAATGAATATGTTTTATTATTTCCCCAACAGATTTAAACACATAGATATTAGTCTTCATCAGGCTTTATTTTACAGACACGTTAATAAAAAGGAAAATAAAATAATTATGCTAATTCATGCTTCTATGATCTTGCATGCACTCTGTTTTTTCTTTTATTTTTCTTTCTCACGCTCTTATTTGATATACGGATACCTAAAAATCTTGCAAGCCATTGTGGGTTTCCAGTGTAAAAAAAGTAACATCCTAAGAGCACTCCAACCACCACTCCACATGCATATCCCACTGCAACAGGTTTCCAGCCAAATCCAAATGTTTCTTCATCCTCAAATGTCAAAGATGATGAGGTACGTTCATTGTCCTCATTGCCACTGCATGATTTTGACAAAGGAAATCCACACAGCATTTCATTTCCTCCATATGAATCATTTTGGAATGTGTTGAATTGGCCACCTGTAGGTATAGCTCCCTCTAATTGATTTTGTGAAACATTTAAGACCGACAGAAAATTCAAATTTGTCAAGGCCAAAGGAATCTCACCTCTAATCTGATTCCATGAGAGGTCCAGCCATTCCAAATTTCTCAAGTTACCCAAAGTTTGTGGAATAGTGCCACTGATTCTATTATGTGAGAGATTGAGCCCTTTGAGAGAATCTATTTCTCCAATTATTTGTGGAATTTCGCCCTCAAGTAAGTTATTTGACAAGTCTATGGTTGTAAAAGTCATCAATATTTTCACTAGTTCCACCGGCTGATCTTTCATGTTGACCACTATTGAAGCAAAATATGATCGATAGCCGGAAGAATTGGCACTCATATATTGCAACCCAGTTTGAGTGTAATTGACATTCATCATTCCTTGAAAGTTCTTCAAGAATGATATTGGCAAGGACCCACTAAAATAGTTGTTGGAGACATCAAAAACTCTCAACTTTGGAAATGCATGTGCATCTCTAATGTTGGAGGAGTTGCTGAAGGTACCATAAAATTTATTTGCTCGTAAAATGAGTACCTGTAGCTCTTGAAGCAATCCTAGCCAACTAGGAAATGTGTCCTCTATGCTATTTTCTCCAACGTCCAGAACTTGTAGTTTTGTGCAGTGGGCCAGGGATTTGGGTAATGCTCCCTCCAAGAAGTTGCCATTCAGTTTTATAGTATCTAAGACATTACCTTTAGGGAAGATTCTTGGTAAGGTTCCACAAAGGTTGTTCATATGCAAGTCCAAAACTGTCAGAGAGGGTAAGGTTCCCAAACATTGTGGAATTATTCCTGCCAGGTTGTTGTGAGACAAGTTGAGAATTTTAAGAGAGCTTGTATTGAATGTTTCACAGTCAATTGGAATGCGTCCACTCAAGTTATTCTTGGATAAATCAAGGAAGATGAGATTAGCCAATCTGGAAAAGCTGAAGATGCTGCCTGACAAGTTATTGGAGAACACAGAAAAGTATTTTAAACCAGTTAGTTGAGCTATGCTGTTCGGCAACTCTCCCTCCAAATTATTTTTCTCCACATCAAAGTAGAACAGTGACTTGAGGTTTCCTATTTCTCTGGGAATGGTTCCAGTGATCTCATTCATGAAAAGATCTATCAATTCAATGTTTGTAAGATTCAAAATTGTTGAGGGAATTGTACCAGAGAAGTTGTTTTCAGAAAAGTCTAAACTTATCATTTCCCTCATGCTTCCAATCTCTTTAGGAATGGGACCAGAAAATTCATTGCTGTACAAAAAGAGGTACTGGATTTTCTTGAACAGACCAATTTCTGGAGGGACCTTTCCTGTCAACAAGTTTTGTTGGAGTTGCAGACTTATCAACTCAGTCCAATTAGAAATTAGTGAGGCAGAGAGTTGACCAGAAATGGAATTATATGATAATCCCAATTCAGAGAGCTTGGTCAAGTTAGATAATGAGAAAGGCAAAGGACCTGATAGATTATTGCCTGATAAATCAAGGCAGGTTAGATGAATGCATGAGCCTAGTTCCAAAGGAATTGAAGAGTTTAAAAAATTCCCTCCCAGATCAAGATGTCTTAACTGCATGAGTTGGTCTAGGGATGATGGAATTTCCCCGCGGGCTGAAATGTTACGCAAATCAAGAATTTGAAGCCCAGCTATGAATCCTATTTCCATGGGAATAGGACCAGTGAAGTTGTTGTCACCCATACCAAGCTCTTTGAGGTTTGAGAGCTTGGACAAGTTGGACGACAATGGTCCTTCCATCCCACAACCTGTGAGGTTCAGGTATTGAAGCTTGGCCAAATTGGTATACAATGATTCTGGTATTGTGCCATTAAAATAGTTCAGAGAGAGGTCTAGGAACGACAAGTTGTGGCACTTGAGTATGAAACTTGGGAATTCGGGAGTGAATGAATTGTAAGACAAGTCAAGGTGTGTTAAGGAAGGCATGCATGAATAGTCAGACCAGTGAGGAGGAGATGCAAAGTAGTTTAATCCAAAGTCAAGGTACCATACCTTTGGGAGACTGGTGAGCTGATAGGGAATAGCACCATTGAAACTGTTGTTGTAGAAGCTGAGATATTGGAGTTCCCTTAAATGTCCTATCTCATAAGGCACTGTCCCTGAAAAGTTGTTGCTTCCAAAGTCCAAGAAAATGAGTTTGGAGAGGCTGCCAATTTGAGGTGGTATTGACCCAATAAAGCTGTTATAGTTGAGGTCAAGGTGAGTGAGGTTTGGTAGGGAAGCAAAATCGAAGCCATGAAGGGTGCCACTGAGATTGAAACCAGAAAGGTATATCTCTGAGACAGTTGTGTTTGTTGTTTTGTCGCAAACAACGGCATCCCAAGTACTGCAAAGGTTGTGAATATTGGAGAGGGACCATGAATTGAGAAAAGGAGTGTATAGTAGGCTGTTTTTCCATTTCACAAGGACTTCAGCTTTTGTTGTTGGAGAAGCTGTGATTTTACATGAAAGCAAGAACATCAATACTAACAATATGTGAAAGAGAACATGATTGAGAACACAATGTATTCCTTCAAAAGTTGCCATGTCTCACCGGCCTCTCTTTGTTTAAAGCTTTACTTTGAATGGGTTGTAATGCTGGTTAGCTTTGCTCCCTTATATTTACCATATAATCACCATTATTTATATTAAGATTAAGACTAAGACTAGTCTCGGTAAGCTTATTTCTTTTTTGTACATAATAAAATAGCTATATAGTGTGGAGTGTGGACTATTTGATCCCCACACGCTGTTTGTTATGTCATTATTGGATTATAAATTCATAATACTAGAGTGAAACACTTAATAGTTTATTTATAAGATGTTTTATAAACATTATATTTTGTTAAATTTAAATTGGAATCAAATGTATAATAGATTAGTTAAAGATTTATTATATTGTGAATAATTTTATATGATATATTATATTATTTAAATAAAGATGTGTGTAGTATA
>NC_029792.2:6076957-6091788 GCF_000816755.2 Arachis ipaensis
AAAGAGGATCGCAAAACTTAAACTACAGTAGTTATTTGCTTGACTTGGTCGTTTTATTTCGTGTTAGTCAAGTAGCACTTTATATTTTTATAGATTAAGACTAGTGTTCGTAAGCTTACTATATGGTTATAGACCATTTAAGTCAACCACCATACGCAGTTTGTTATGGAAATATGGGATCATATCATACTCAATAATAGAGTTAATATGGGTTGTTACTTGTAATGCTGGTTAGTGGTTAGCTTTATGCTCCCTTACATAATACAATAATCGCCATTATTTCTATATTTGGTCCACCACACGCGGTTTGTTATGGAAAATATACATACATGCATGGTTTCAACTAAAAGAAAATCCTAAAATAAAATTGAACGTGTCTACTGAGTTCGAATGTGTGAATGCAGAAAACCAGTAAAGTGATCGAAGCTGTAAGAACATGAGATCATAAATTCAAATTCACATTTGTGTTCCGTATCTTTTATGGAGACACGACAGTTAAACTTTCTCAGCTTGCAGGTTGCAGCACATTTATATGCTTTACTTAGTCCCTTATTCTTCTAGAGTCAAGTATAACACATTATACACACCCAAGGTTGACGGGTATTTCATATTTGTAGAACTCAAATTTTTCTTCCATTTGGTTTAGAGAAATCAGCAAGTGGTTAAAAAAATTGAAAATTCAATACTCATTATAATTGAGAGGCTAATGCAGATGCAGATATCTATGCAAGTCACAAAACATTGTAGCAATAATTTACAAACCACACATAAAGCTTCTTCCAATTTAGGGCCCTAATTAGAAAAATCAAGAGTATAAAGTGCATATTAACCCTCTTCCTTACGCATCCTACAATATCTATACATCAAATCTTGAATCTATCACCAAACTGCTACCAAATACTCACTACCAGAACCACCCTCCACACTAAAAATAAAGGATACAACACAAGTCACCCTTCCTTTGTTTTGGAGGGCTTCACCAAACCGGAAGACCTTTAAAAAATTGGTCAATTTTGTCAGTTCATCAGTTAACTACTGGTTCGATTAATTTTTTGACCGAATTTTTGTTAGACGATTCTTGAGATTAATCGAACTACTCTGATGACCGATTCTTAATTAATCCAATTAAATTGGTCGATTCAGTTTGGTTTTTGAAACTATAGTTATAAGGTATTAATATATATAATAATTAGCATATAATGTGTTAAACAGCAAAGTAGCCTAATAGCAATGCTAGTTGCTTACAATGCTAGTTTGTTCGGTCCATATTTCTACTTAAATCGGTTATATTGTCAGTTTACTAATTTTTTAATCAAACCGATTTATTTGATCCGATTCTGATAACTATGTTTATTTCTCAGTTCATTTGTATACTAAATTACTAATTAAGAAATGAAATATAAAACTTTGGTTACAAAATTATTTATGAAAATACTTCTATCGAATAATTTAATTATAGGATAAATATAGTATATATTATTGTTTATTGCACTTAATATTATGTTGTGTAAAGATGAAAAAAAAGTATTTAGTATATAAAATATTGAATCGAAATAAATGCGAGTGATTACTTATTTTGTTTAGATGATATGATATATGATTTACACATATCGTTATACTATGTTTTTTCGATTATTTGTTTGTTTGTCTTATAAATATTCTGAAAAAAAAAATCTAAAATAAGCTTTGTAAATTTGGAAAGTAAAAAATTAATATAAAATTGGTAGCTTCTATTAAATTTAAACCTCATTATCTTGATTTTAAGTGGTTGACTTTAGTCTTTCCCTTTTTCTACTTTATTAACCTTTTTTTTAAAAAGAATTAATCCTCTCCATTTTTTTTGTATTTTAAAACGAGCTGTCAAAAAACAAAATAGCCCATTTAGCATTTCTAAACCCTAAATAATTCTGTCCATCACACAGAAGATTGCTCCAGATATTGGGCCTTGGTATAAAAGTCCAACGTTAATAAGGATAATTCCAAAATAAAGTGGTAATCATTAATCAATATGTTTTATTATTTCACCAACAGATTTAAACAGAGAGATATCAGTCTACATTAGGCTTTATTTTACAAACACGTTAATAAAAATGAAAATAAAATAACTATGCTAATTCATTCTTCTATGATTTACATGCACTCTGTTTTTGTTGTTTTTCCTTTTGACTCTCTTATTTGGTATACGGATACCTAAAAGCCTTGCAAGCCATTGTGGCTTCCCAGTGTAGAAAAAGTAACATCCTAAGAGCACTCCAACCACCACTCCACATGCATATCCCACTGCAACAGGTTTCCAGCCAAATCCAAATTTTTCTTCATCCTCAAATGTCGAAGATGATGAGGCATGTTCATTGTCATCATTGCCACCACTGCATGATTTTGTCAAAGGGAATCCACACAGCATTGCATTTCCTCCATATGAATAATTTTGGAATGTGTTGAATTGGCCACCTGTAGGTATAGCTCCCTCTAATTGATTTTGTGAAACATTTAAGACCGACAGAAAATTCAAATTTGTTAAGGCCAAAGGAATCTCACCCCTGATCTGATTCCATGAGAGGTCCAACCATTCCAAATTTCTCAAGTTACCCAAAGTTTGTGGGATGGTGCCAGTTATTCTATTATGTGAGAGATTGAGCCCTTTGAGGGAATCTAATTCTCCAATTACTTGTGGGATTTCACCCTCAAATGAGTTATTTGATAAGTCCATAGTTGTAAAAGTCATTAATATTTTCACAAGTTGCACTGACTGATCTTTCATGTTGACCACTATTGAAGCAAAATATGATGCAAGGCCGGAATAATTGGAACTCATATATTGCAACCCACTTTGAGTATAATTGACATTCATCATTCCTTGAAAGTTCTTCAAGAATGATACTGGCAAGGACCCGCTAAAATAGTTGTTGGAGACATCAAAAACTCTCAAATTTGGAAATGCATGTGCATCTCTAAAGTTGGAAGAGTTATTGAAGGTACCATAAAATTTATTTGCTCGTAAAATGAGTACCTGTAGCTCTTGAAGCAATCCTAGCCAACTAGGAAATATGTCCTCTATGCTATTTTCTCCAAGGTCCAGAACTCGTAGTTTTGTGCAGTGGGCCAGGGATTTGGGTAATGCTCCCTCCAAGAAGTTGCCATTCAGTTTTATAGTATCTAAGACATTACCTTTAGGGAAGATTCTTGGTAAGGTTCCATAAAGGTTGTTCATATGCAAGTCCAAAACTGTGAGAGAGGGTAAGGTTGCCAAACATTGTGGAATTGTTCCTGTCAAGTTGTTGTGAGACAAGTTGAGAATTTCAAGAGAGCTTGCATTGAATGTTTCACAGTCATTAGGAATGCTTCCACTCAAGTTGTTATTAGATAAATCAAGGAAGGTAAGATTAGCCAATCTGAAAAATCTATGGGGTATATTTCCCGTGAATTCATTAGAGCGCAGGTCTAGAAAACGAAGACTTGGATAAACCCCTAGTGCTTCTGTGATGTTTCCAGAGAAATGATTGTCATCAAGCCTTATTATAGTTAGTGTTGAACAATTTCTCAAGGACTTTGGAAAAATCCCCGAAAAGCTGTTGTTACTGACTGTCAAACCATATAGCATCATGCCACTGCACAAGTCAGGTGGCAGTAGTCCTGAGAAGTTGTTGTTAGAAAGATAAACATCAGTTAAATTAGGACTGTACTTCCCAAAATCTCTGGTGATGCTGCCTGACAAGTTGTTGGAGAACACAGAAAAGTATTCTAAAGCAGTTAGTTGAGCTATGCTGTTTGGCAACTCTCCCTCCAAATTATTACGGCTGGCATCAAAGTAGTGCAGTGACTTGAGGTTTCCTATTTCTCTGGGAATGGTTCCGGTGTGCTCATTCATGAAAAGATTTATCACTTCAATGTTTGTAAGATTCGAAATTGTTGAGGGAATTGTACCAGAGAAGTGGTTTTGAGAGAAGTCTAACATTATCATTTCCCTCATGCTTCCAATCTCTTTAGGAATGTGACCAGAAAATTCATTGCTGCACAAAAGGAGGTACTCGATTTTCTTTAACAGACCAATTTCTGGAGGGACCTTTCCTGTCAACAAGTTATGATCGAGTTGCAGAATTATCAACTCAGTCCAATTAGAAATTAGTGAGGCAGAGAGTTGACCAGAAATGGAATTATATGATAATACCAATTCAGAGAGCTTGGTCAAGTTAGATAATGAGAAAGGCAAAGGACCTGATAGATTATTGCCTGATAAATCAAGGCAGGTTAGATGAATGCATGAGCCAAGTTCCAAAGGGATTGAAGAGTTTAAAAAATTCCCTCCCAGATCAAGAAATCTTAACTGCATAAGTTGGCCTAGGGATGATGGAATTTCCCCGCGGGCTGAAATGTTATGCAATTCAAGAATTTGAAGCCCAGCTATGAATCCTATTTCCATGGGAATAGGACCAGTGAAGTTGTTGTCACCCATACCAAGCTCTTTGAGGTTTGAGAGCTTGGATATATTGGACGACAATGGTCCTTCCATCCCACAACCTGAGAGGTTCAGGTATTGAAGCTTGGCCAAATTGGTATACAATGATTCTGGTATTGTGCCATTAAAATAGTTCTGAGAGAGGTCTAGAAAAGTCAAGTTGTGGCACTTCATTATGAAACTTGGGAATTCGGGAGTGAATGAATTGGAAGACAAGTCAAGGTGTGTTAAGGAAGGCATGCATGAATAGTCAGACCAGTGAGGAGGAGATGCAAAGTAGTTTCCTCCAAAGTCAAGGTAGCATACCTTTGGGAGACTTATGACCTGATAGGAAATAGCACCATTGAAACTGTTGTCGTAGAAGCTGAGATATTCGAGTTCCCTTAAATGTCCCATCTCATAAGGCACTGTCCCTGAAAAGTTGTTGCTTCCAAAGTCCAAGAAAATGAGTTTGGAGAGGCTGCCAATTTGAGGTGGTATTGACCCAATAAAGCTGTTATGATTGAGGTCAAGGTGAGTGAGGTTTGGTAGGGAAGCAAAATCCAAGCCATGAAGGGTGCCACTGAGATCGAAACCAGAAAGGTATATCTCTGAGACAGTTGTGTTTGTTGTTTTGTCGCAAACAACGGCATCCCAACTACTGCAAAGGTTGTGAATATTGGAGAGGGACCATGAATTGAGAAAAGGAGTGTATACTAGGCTGTTTTTCCATTTCACAAGGACTTGAGCTTCTGTTGTTGGAGAAGCTGTGATTTTGAGTGAAAGAAAGAATGTGGATGCTATTATTATATGAAAGAGAACATGATTGAGAACACAATGATCTCTTTCGAAAGTTGCCATGTCTCTCCGAGGCACTTTTATGGCCGCTCTATGTTTGAAGGGTTGTGACTTGTAATGCTAGTACGTTAGCTTTGCTCCCTTATATAATACAATAATTGCCATCATTTCTATTAAGATTAAGACTAGTCTTGGTAAGCTTACTATATGGTTATAGACCATTTAAGTCCACCACCATACGCAGTTTGTTATGGAAATATGGGATCATTTCATACTCAATAATAGAGTTAATATGGGTTATTACTTGTAATGCTGGTTAGTGGTTAGCTTTGCTCCCTTACATAATACAATTATCGCCATTATTTCTATATTTGGTCCACCACACGCGGTTTGTTATGGAAATATACATACATGCATGGTTTCAACTGAAAGAAAATCCTAGAATAAAATTGAACGTGTCTACTGAGTTCGAATGTGTGAATGCAGAAAACCAGTAAAGTGATCGAAGCTGTATACCACACGTGATTTGTCATGAAAGCATGAGATCATAAATTCAAATTCACATTTGTGTTCCTTATCTTTTATGGAGACACGACGGTTACACTTTCTTAGCTTGCAGGTTGAAGCACATTTATATGCTTTACTTGATCCCTTATTCTTCTAGAGTCAAGTATAACACATTTTACACACCCAAGATTGACGGGTATTTTATATTTGTAGAACTCAAACTTTTCTTCCATTTGGTTTAGAGAAAACAGCAAGTGGTTAAAAAAAATTGAAAATTCAATACTCATTATAATTGAGAGGCTAATGCAGATGCAGATATCTATGCAAGTCACAAAACATTGTAGCAATAATTTACAAACCACACATAAAGCTTTTATGTATTTAGATATAACACTTCCAATTTAGGGCCCTAATTAGAAAAATCAAGAGTATAAAGTGCACATTAACCCCCTTCCTTACACATCCTACAATATCTATACATCGATTCTTTTGATAGTCCTTTATAGCATAAATGATGCAAAACCAAAAAATTTTATTTGAATAAAAGGTTTGATTGGTACAATAGTGAACTTTAGGGTACAATAGTGAACATTGTCCCTTACCTTTGAATCCCCAGTTTGTTTCAGCTTGTCAGCATGCTTTGTCACACTCTGCAAAAAAAGCATATGCTTGATGGTACGTTCCAGCAGTGCATCTATGCTACACTGTTAAATCATCACAAGAGACCAAGGGGAAAAATATTCAGTGTTGTTACATACAAAATCATTCATGAACCAAAATACTAGAGTTATAAAAGAGATATGCTGGAATCAAGTATATGAGCAAAAAGAAGTCAATACCTTTGCTCCATTTGGCACAATTTCCCGTAACTCTTTTACACGATCTTGAATCATTTGGCGATCCTTAGGTCGAGGCCTAGGATTCTCTCCCGGTTTAAGCCTTTTGCGATTCGATTTGCAAACTTCATCAGGCCGCTTGGAGTATCCAGTCGAAACACTATTTTCAAGCTTAAGCTTGCTACTATTTTCAACCCATGAACTAAGTTGGGACCCAAACATAGAAGAAGTTTGGGAACACTTTCCATCGTCGTCCTTAATACATCCAGACCTCATGGAATTTTCAACAGCACCTGTTTTACCCTCACTCTTAGGAATACCAAACATCCCACCCTGGATATGATCAGGCATAGCCGGCTTGTAGGCACGAGAGGGAACTGAACAGGTACTACTTGTCAAAGTTGTCCTGCAAGACATGTCATCAGAATTCTGTTTCATGACAGATTTGGTCTTTGAAACCACAGCATCCAGGAGGTGGTCTGTGCCTGTCCCAGAAAATATGTCACTCTCTGATATTGCTTCACTTGCAGAGTAATAATCAGAGTTCATACCCTGCATATTCATACATGTTGGCTTTTTATCCATATTTTCTGTATTAGATTCAGATCCAACAGCAAACAACTTATCCCAGTTTCCACTCAGAAGTTGGTTTTTGAAATCTGCTCCTAGAATATCAAACAGATCATCACCTGATGACGGTTGAGCACAAACTTGTTCTTGTTTAACATTCTTCACCATAGATTGACCAGTAACATGTTTATTAACACAATCTTGGACAAAATCAGGGCTTTGATCTCCGGTAGTCACAGGCTTTGAAGGTAAAGCATCATGAACATGCTTCACATCTACAGAGAGAAGCTTCTGATCAGAACCTTGTGGAGGCACAGTAAAGGAACCTGAGTGACTGAACAAATTAGCCAGAGAAGAACCACCTGCTTCACTTGAACCATCACTTTTAACTCCAACCCCACCCCCTTGTGCTCCGGATAAATCACCAACAGACACATCTGGAGTTCTTAAACCAGAATCAGTAACAAGACTTGTCCTCAAAAGACTACTCACCCCACCATGTATTGGTATTCCAGCAAGTAATGAAGCACTGCTAGAACTTTGATTGTGATCAAGTATATGGCCTCCATCTGTCTTTAGTAGAGACATGTTTAATGTACTTGACGCATTTATACTAGGATTACTGTGACCTTGATTCCCAAGGACTGACATCATTTGTTGCTCCATATATTTTAGATTGCAATCGCTTGCAACTGATTGACCGAAACTGGATAAGCCATTGAATGCAGATCTTGCATTATATGAAACAGAAGGCTGCTGTAGGCATGAACCTCTGCTTGAGGGTATCATTTCAGCCTCCACAACCCTATTCTCACTTCGGCCAGCAAAGTTTGTTTTAATCAATGTAGTAGCATTTGGTTGGCAATAACCATTTGATATCTGGCTCAGGTTATGAGTTTTGGGAGTCAATACTGAACCTTGGAAGTTATTCATTTCTCCCCTTATAGGACAGAGTGTTTGAACAGTTGGCCTTGAAACATGAGATGGGTTACTTTGCTCATTTGAGCCATTAGATACTGATGGAATGCAATGTGAGGGAATTCCAGGTGGTTCGACAGAGACAGGCAAGCCGCCAGTAGCAAGTGCTCTTCCAATGGAAGGACTTCCTGAATAATCTTCCGATAGAAGGGCACCGGGAATGCATCCAAGTTGCAAGATCAAGCTCTTTACATCATTTACAAACCCAATATTCTCCATTATCTGTAGCGGTTGACATTGCTGAATTAATTGCAGAAGAACGTCGAAAGAGAATGTAAAGCATAAAAAACAATTACAATGGCGCATTCACACTAGATAAGAGGGCATTGCTAGCTTATTCAACTCATAACATGCAGCTTTCCAGAATGTCTATCCAAGATTTATGCAATTCATCATATTCATGTGATCCTGAACTAATATGCTGAGTATGTGACATATACACATGTAAGCTAACAGAGGCTACTCACTCTTGACCAAAATATTATATTACAATGTGAGATACTCTGACCCAGCATGATAATTTTGGGGATATTGTATCAGATTAGATCTCTTCAGAACTACAAACATAAGAAAAGGACTTACTGGCAAGAAAGATCCAAGTTGAACAACCCCATGGGGAAGCACAGGAATCACTGCAACAGTCTGCATAGACAAGAAAACAAGGTATCATAATATAGCAACATGAACTCTACAAAAAAATGTGGAGCATAAAGAAGATCACAAACCTGCATTCCAGCTGAAAGTTGGTGATGCATCTCAGCATATACCTAAGAAGAGTGCACCAAAATAAGAAATCAAAACGAAACTCATCAATTACAGCCCTATATAATGCATATTACACAATTTCCAGAAACTATATTAAATTGAGAGAGCATAAACAGGAGTGCAAGCTTAAAAAATATTGTTCACAAAACTTTAACTGAACCACAACATCTGCAATATACAGCAAAAATTAGTCAAGCATTCTTAGGAACAGAAGATCAAATTAATACCTCAGGTGGATATGCATCTCTACTAAAATTGTTGAAAAGAATCCACTGATGGTTGCCAGTAAATGCAGCGCGTCCAATTATTCTGAGTTCGCAACAAAATGAAGTATGTGAGTCACTACAAATTTTCTCTTAGGATCCTGAATCCCCAATAAATATTCAAAGAATAGAGGGAACAGGAAAGCACCTACCCTTCACCTGCGATATTGACTGAATTATTCACTGTCATTTTGTTAATCAAAGAACAAACTCTGTCCTCCTCTTGGATCCCCATCTGAGACGAGCGAGACTCGGAAGAAAACCAGCTGCCTTCTCCATTCCCAAAAGTTGGTTGAGGGAAAGAACATGGCAATGGTTCATAATAACATTCTTCCCAGATCAATAGTCTGCCATATGAAACTACAATCAGTTAACTCAAATAAAGTAACTAAAATACTTTCATATGTTCAGTTATATGTATAAGGTTAAAAGCAATGATGCATCATAAGTTGCAAGGATGACAAAGATAGATCATATTTTGGCTCATTACCAAAGCAAGCTATTTTGCAGATTCGCTCTCAGAATCACAAACAGATCAAATACAGTAGGTAGTGCGCCTCTGGCAACTAGGGCAAATAAACTTCAATTTTCTTTTCTCTTTAACTAAGATTCTCAAGGACAAATCAGAAACAATCAAAGCACTAAGCTCCAAAATAGTAAGAATGAGTATAAAAGTGAACAGAATAAGAATAGAATCAAATACAAAGAAGCAGTAAATGTAATGAGTAATGACCAACAAAATGAGAGCCTAACATCTCAATAATATCTAGGAATCAAGGCAACCCCTAAAATGGAATATATTATCATAATTTCTTATGAGATCCACCCATATGATTAGGGAATATTGAACGAAAGAATTTTCAATGAATCAGCTAAATAATTTACTCTCAGGTTGCATTATCCAGGTTTTAGAAAGAAAACAAAAATCTCAAATTTATCATTAAGAGAAATAAAGGGCACACGCACAAATCAGCAGCATAAACTCGAAAGTAAAAGTAAGGGTGTAAAACACTATTAGCTTTTCTTAAAATTACTCATAAACCGAAGTAGCAGCCAAAAAATCATGCTTTGATGGATTTAGAAACCACAAAAAACAAACAAACAAAATAAAGCAAAATGATTTCACTTCTTTTTTGTTCTTTTCATTTCTCTGCAAAAATCAACCAGGTACTTACTTTGAATTGTTGCATCCGATCTTCCAGAACACAGCATAAGACCACTGATTCCGACCGCAGAGAGTCTTTAAAGCTTCTTTCAGCAAAAACCCCATCTTTCTTCCAACGGGGTATTCTCAAAACCACACAAAAAAGTCCTTTTCTTTTTCCTTCCTCTGACCTTAAAGGAAGAACAACAACAACAGCAGCATGCACCAACAGAAGATAAGAAACAGAAAAGAGTAGAAACCTTCAAATCCGATGAGCATGCATTTTCCGGTGAGTGTTGCAAAAAAGTCCTAACTACCGCGGCATGATCCTCTTCCCGCCTGTTTAGTCCTCAATCCACCACTTCTCTTTCGCTGCGGATCCAAGTTCCCGGCGATGAGTTTCCGGCAGGCCATCCTCAGGAAGAGGAAGACGTACGGAAGAGAGAGAGGGAGAGAGCAAAGCAAAGGAGTTAGCTTTTGAAGTTGGGTTCACACTATGCCACGAGCTTCAAGGTTGTAGAGAGCAACGATCTTGTCCATTATTGAGGGAATGGGAAACGATGAAGATAGAAAAAGAAGAGAACTTTGAAGTGGGGAAGTGAAGGCGTTGGGGTGTGTGAGGTCTTAGCTTGTTGAAGAGAGAGAGAGAGAGAGGAAAAGGGTTCAGGTTCTGAGGGCTGCGCTCTGTGGTTGTGGTGTGTGGGTGACAGTGGAAACTGTGAAATATTATTCCCACTTGTTCTGGCTTTCCATTTGTGAGAAAATAAATGGAAGTGTTTTAAAGTGGAAGGGGTTTCACAAAGAGGAACGCTTTTGAGGGGAATTACATGCAGAGCCACCAGAGAGAGAGAGAGAGACAGAGCTTGCTTTTGTCGGGTTCTAAAACAGTGTCGGGAGTAGTCAGAGAGAGGGAAAATGTTTGGTTTTGTTTGTTTTGTTTTGTTTGGGTTCGGTGAGTGAGTATTGTCTCTGAGAGAGAGAGAGAGAGAGAGAGAGAAGAAGAGGAAGAAGATAGGAGAGAGAAATGAGTGTGTGAGTGTAAAGCTTGGGACTTGGGAGAGAGAGAGAGAGTGCGGATTACTATCATGCTCACGTCACCTTAAGTTTTTGTGAACTAACATGAAATGCAATGTTTTCTTACTCTTATAAAAATTTTGTCAAATAAAATTGAATTAAGTGTCAATAATTTTATCAACTATTTTAATAATTAGATATGCTTTCTATTTGTTTCATAATTTCTTTTATTATCAAGTAAGTTTATCAGCATAATTTTTAACTTTATTTATTTTATTAAGTTGAATTATTCTACAATAATTTTAGATAAATAAAATAATTTAAAAAATTTTATTAATATTTATTACAAAATTAACTTTTTTATCATTATTCAAAAAATGATATTGTTAATTTTTTTTTTCCAAAATTTAGTCTCTACTCATCCACTGTTTTATTAGCTAATTGTAGATTAAAAAAATAATTTCTTAACAAAAATAATATCAAAAAATTGTTTGCCACAAAAGTTAGAGTGGTTAACTTTGTAGACAAATTTTAAAAAATAAATAAATAAATAAGCACATATGAATTGTATTGTAAAAAGCTGAAGAGAATATCATTTTATTAATGTATTTTTGACCCTTGTTAAGGGAGTGATTGTGTGTTGATGAATGATAGGACAGGGTAGGAGAAGGGTGAAGAAGTTTTTTGATTGTGTAGTTTGTATAGAAGTTGGATACTTATTATGAGACATGATTGATCACTGAGGTGGGAAAATCATTATGTGCAAAGGATACTCCTTTCTCATCACTGCTCCTATCTAACAATAAACAAGAATGAACAAAGTAGGAGTACAATGTTTTGTGTTTTAATGTTCAATTCAATTATTAATTACGTAACCCCATATATAATTATGATGCATGTTAGCTGAATTTTGGACACTTCAACTTATTGCTAAAAACTCTTTCATTAGTATCAAAGTTTGATGATGGCAATCATGGAGTCTTATTGATAGTAATTATGCTTTAGACCAATGATTACTGCTACAAACAAACATTGCCAATTAAATTACTGGATAATATGGATATATTTTAGTAGTGTTTTGGGAGTATGATTACATTTACTGTTTTGGACTTATGTGATAAGTAATTAATATTTTGGAATATTTGTTATTTTAATTATATTATGTATATATAAAATTATTGTTAAATTAATTATTTATATAAAATATATATTAAAAATAACATATAAATATATATATAAACAATTGTAATGAGATTACTGGTTTTATGATAAAGTAAAAAGTTTTACTAATTTGATGATAGTTGTTTTGAATATTCATTTTAGAAAAAAAAAATAGTAATGTTTTTAAGTAACTGTTAGTTAATAACTTATGATCATGATTTACTGAACCCATAATTTAAGCGTGCTATAATCATCATTTGTGATTTGCCTGAAATTTATTAGGTAACCTTATCATAAATTACTATTTATTTTGTTCACCATTTTTATTTAGAGAAAATTCAACTCTCTTCTCCTCTGAGATGTTAAAATGACACTCTCTTCTTTATGTATATTATCTTTCCTTCTAATTTTTAAAAAATCTCCTCTTTAATCCATTTTAAATTTTTTGTGTTAACTAATGTTAACTTTATCTATTTTTTAATAAAAAATAAATTATTTTTTTAAAAAATACCCATTAACATAAATTTTATTTTTTATCATTAAATTTTTCTTACCAAAATATTCTTTAATAAATTATTCTTTTATTGATTAAATTGTATTTTTTAAAAAAATTAATAATTATATTATTTTTTTCTAAAATACCTTTCAATAATTTTTTAATTATTAAATTATAATTTTACCAAAATTTTTGTTAACAATTTTTTTATAATTATTGAAGAGTTTTTAGAAAAAAATAATATAATTATTATATTTTTTAAAAAATACAATTTAATCAATAAAAGAATAATTTATTAAAAGATATTTGGTAAACAAAATTTAATGATAAAAAATAAAATTTTTTCTAATGGGTATTTTTAAAAAAAAAATAGATAAAGTTAACATTAGTTAACACAAAAAGTTTAAAATAAATTAAAGATGAGGTTTTTTAAAAATTAGAAGGGAAAAAAATGTACATTTATAAAATAGAGGAGAAAGGAGTATCATTTTAACATTTCGCATGAGAGGGGAGTTAAATTTTCTCTTTTATTTAATATTACCACATTTTAACACAAATCTTATATTAATGTATCTAAATATTTATATTTAAAAAAAAAAAAGTAAAGAAAGCAATGCAAATGTAAAGGCGGCAGCTTGACACTGATGTAAGCATCTTCAAACAAAAACATATAAATTAAAATCATATAATCTAATTACTAATAATGCTTCTTGGGTCAACTTGAAAGATAAGTTATGCCCTAGATTTCTCTATATATGTATATAGATAAAGACCACCATCATCTTCAAGTGTTACAATCAAAGGACCACCTCATTCCTGAGCAGTAGGAAAAATTGAAAATCAATTGGACCACTTCTTATTAAGGGATCAAGAAGGAAATACAACTAAGACTTAAAAAGAAAAAGGTAACAAGTAGCAAAGAAAGTCTTATATTAAGGCTATTGCATTGATAGCTAATATTTGAGTTTTTTTTAATTTTTATTTCAACAATCAAATTGGAAAAGAATTCAAATTTGATGAATTTGTGGAAATTTGAATGGGACAATACAGGTTATCTAGCATCAAGATTCTGAGAACCAAATCATAATGGTCACTTGAATAATCTTGAAAGTAACCAAACTCATTAAGCAGCCTCCATTTTCCCCCCTCCACTAAAAATGTTAATTATATTGCTATTCAAAATTCAAATGGAAACATAACTTCTTTATGAATAAATAGACTTCTAATCTGAAATATACACCTTTGGCTAAATATATACAATCATTTTCCTGTTCTTACCTCCTTTATTCTTATTATTTTCTACTTTACTTTTTGTGGGGCTCAAAAAGACATGGGAGTAAAAGAGGGTAAAAGAAAAAATAGAAAAAAAAAAAAGAGTGATATTTCAAATTTACTCTAATATTTTTCCATGCTATATTACATTCTAGGCAAGCATTGAAAGTATTTCCTTTCTATCTTTCTATATAGTAATAGTAATTATATATAAAGTGCTCCCTTTTTTTTTAATTTCATGTTTCGAGGAATAGAGACATTTGCCTTTCAGATTTTAAAAGAAAAAAGAATGATCTCAACCCTTTCTTGGCTTGGTGGGAATCACTGCTATCGGTGTTAAGAACATAGATATATATGTATGTATGGTTTCAGTATCAGAGTGATAGCATTATATATTTCTTCTTCGTCAGTTTGTGGTGTTTCTTGTTTGGAAAGAAACATTGTTAAATTGTGTGTATGTATCGGTCAGGCTGCAATCAAGTATATGCATCATGCACCTATGAACCTATAACCTCGAATAATTGAAGGATTCAAACCACAGGGCACCATTAATTTATATAATAATAATAATATGTTGCATAGAAAAATCATT
>NC_029792.2:6091993-6094168 GCF_000816755.2 Arachis ipaensis
GTGTATATGGAGTTATGGACCACCTCTTATTAGCTTGTTCTCATTTCTCAATTTTATATTCTGTTCTTGGGTTTTGATGCCTAAAACTAACATGGATATCAATTTTTACTTTTATTATATATCATTTTTATAATTATATGCTGCTATATATATTCTGTTCTATTCTTTTCGTGTCCCCACTGCAATTTTTTTATTTGGCTCAATGTGCTTAGCTGGTTGGTTATTGGCATCCCAGTAATTGTCCCAAGCTACCTTTTTCATTAAATTAATCTTTTCCTAATAATTATGACACTTAATTTTCTTGGGCGGCTTTGTATGTATACTTCAATCATTTTTTACTTACATCTTTTTTCCTTGATTCTTTTTTATAGAATATCTAATTTTATTTGGATAAATGTCGCCTTTATGTACATTTTTTCATAATTACCACTAATTAATTGTTAAAAATATAACTAATATCAGTCATTTAAATATATATAATTAGATGAAAATTCATATACAATTATATTTATATATATTTTTAGATGTTAATTTAATTAAATAGATTAAATTATTTAATAATTTTTAACTATTAATTTTATATAAAAATAATTGTATATGAATCAATGAGTTTGGTTTAAATTGATTAGACCCTGTCAAACACGTCCTCTATTCACTAGATTTGGATAATGGGCATTAGGCTCATTCATGAGTACGATTCATTAGATTTGATCAAACTGAATCCTTTAAACTTTTTTAAGGTTTAATTATTTTGCAGGTCCTATAATTTTATCGAATTTTTAATTAGATTCTTATACTTTTTTATTTTTTAATTAGATTCTTATACCATATATATAATTTTTTTAATTTAGTCCATGTTAATATTAAACGTCTAAAAAACATTAGTGAATTGTAAAATTACTTATGTATCCTTATCTTCTACCTATAATAATTTCATATTTCTCTGAGATTTTTTTTCTTTTTAGTTTTCCTCTTCTACTTTCTCTAAGACTTCCACACACACATAGAGAAGAGTAGTGATGAGTAGTAGGAGTTAAATTGCGTGACTTAGGATGAGAAGTGCGAATTATTATTATATTTAATTTATAAAAAATTAATATTTAATATTTTTATGTTATTTATTTTTATATGTTTTGATATGGTTATACAAACTTTTTTGTTATTTTAATGTGTTTCATGTTTATTCCCACGACTTAAAAGTTATGAATCCGTGACGGGTAAGAAACAACCATAGCAATGAAAACTAAATGGTATTGTAGATAATTGGTTGGTGTTCACTGCTATGCCTTTCATTTAGTGTTTGAGAAATAAACAAAGATGGAAAAAAAGACATAAAAAGATGGAGCACTAGTTGGAGACACGAGTGTGCGGTTCTTTATGCGGTTTCCTTTGTTACTTTTATTATTTCACCTAACTCTAGGTTAATTATAGTAGTAATTTTTGTGGGGAAACGAGTAAAAAGATTCCTATTCAAAGTTTCTTATATGAAATGTTTCCAACCTCAAATGCTTCTTCTTGCTAATAATTATTTTCTCATCCTATTGGCTATATATGCGTTCCCTACTGCAAATTATTAATATATATATTAATTGATGTATGTTTGTATTAATTAAAATATCTATTAAACTATATGTTTAAAATAATTTACACAAACCTATACATATAATGATTGGTTTGAGTGTTTAGAATAATAATTATCTCTACACGTAAGATTCTCAATTTTAATTCTCAAGTTTTTTAGAACATGCCCCCTGTTTTTCTCCTTCCTCCTTTCTCCTTCTTTCTTCTTTTCTTGTTCTGTCTTTTTACTTTTTTTTTTCTTCTTCCTCTCCTGAAAAAAATTTTTTTCTTTAAAAAAAATAATTATATATATATATATTAAAAAATAAAAAAATAATCAAAATTTATTTTATTTAATGATTATTTTGATTTTTTTTGTTATCAAATATCTTGGAAATATTTTCGAAAGCTTAGTATATCAACTTATATCAAGGAAACAGTTTCTTCTGCAGATAATCTGCATAGGCATGATGAGTTAGAAAGATGGAATAAATTATATGGGGAGACAGAGTTAGTTTAAATATTTTTCAGAAGTTTTTTTTTCTTTGAATATTATCTTTATTTAGTTTGTTAGAATCGGTGCTTAATTATGGTATCAAATGTTCATCAGTAATG
>NC_029792.2:6094326-6095237 GCF_000816755.2 Arachis ipaensis
ATATTAACTGTAAAAATTGACTCTTTAATTAAATGTATCTTAAAATATTTTACTTCATCTATAGAATTATCTCTGATAAATTTATTTAAATGATATCTATGGAATAAAAAAAAAGTCATGAAAAATTATTACTAATTAGTGTAGAAATATTCTCTTGTTATTAAATTGTATGGATCAAATAGGAAGAAAAAACAAAGATTTGAATAAACAAATATTATTTCAAGTATGCAGCATGAATGAGAAAAAGTAGTTTTTGGTCTCAGTAGTGTGGTCTTGTTTTCAAAAGATATACATAGAAGTATAAAAGTAGATGAAGATGGAAAAGAAGGTTTGTTGAGGATTTGCATATATAAATGTTTGTCTCAAATAATCTAATAATAGTTAAGAGGGTATTAAGGGGACCAGGAATACTATTTAATCATAGGATAATATGATTTTCCTTTATAGTATACTGTGTACACGTAACATGTGAAAGCTTAAGCTAGGTCATTTATTTTATGAATAATTTGACAAACCTATATATAGTCTTATATATAGAGGCTCTTTTTTGACTTGTCTTTTAGAGCCCCGGTTTGTAAAATATTAAAGGTAACTGTAAAATACGATGTCCTTTCATGTTTGGATAGGGCACTAATTATATATAAAACTGTTAATTAATTATTAGTTCCAAATATCCCCAACCACCTATGTACACTAACTAATACCGTTGATTATGACTCTTTAATTAATTTCGGTCTTTTTTTATTGATTATTAGTTATTAATTAATGGATGTCACGTGATGACATAGGTTTTTGCAAACAAACGAAATAAATAAATTAAGAATAAACACCCACTTTAATACTCAAGAAATTCTATATATTTAATATTTAATAAATTTGTATGCTTTAAATTTTTTTAAAAAAAATACTCC
>NC_029792.2:6095331-6096357 GCF_000816755.2 Arachis ipaensis
TAATTAAAATGACTAATTTAAAATTATTCAAAATCCAATTTAAATGTTTATTCGTATATTAAATGCATGTGATGTTGCTTGCTTATTTCTGTTGCTACAAAATTTCTATCATTTTGCAACCCCATTTTTTATAAGCGGAGTGAACTATCAATGCGATTTTTGACTATTTTTTTGAATAACTACGTAACTTTTCACGAAAAAATAATTTACTTCGATCCATATCTTTTACTTTTTAAAACAACACAGTTTTTTTTATGTATTTTTCTTTATTAAATTTGAATGAAAAACGTTAAGCTGTCATGTTACAAAATTGAATTAGGGATGTTTAAATTTAAATCGATTCAAATTAAACTGCTCATCCAATCTAATTCAAACCGAAAACTGATTAAAATCCAATCCACCAAAAATAGGAGACTCAAACCCGCAACCTCTTAATTGAGTATGAGAAGACTATGCCATTCGAGCTATTACTCATTGGCATGTTCAATTTGTTATATATTTTTCTATTATTCATGTATTATTATTATTTAATAAGTATTTTATATTCAAAATGTTATTTATTTATTTATTTTAACTAACCTATAATTTTATTTCTGTTGTTATGTTATCGTTGATTTTCTAAAATATTGTTAAGACTTGTTATGTCATTGTTGATTATTTAAAATTTGACGTTGAGAGTTGTTATATGTATTTAATTTTTTTTATTTAAAAAACCACAAATCCAAACCGATCCAAACCGCTTGTAACCGGATCGGATCGGATCGGATCGGATCGTATTTCCAAAAAAAAATTTCATCCAATCCAAATTGCACTGCATATAAATTAAGCGTTCAGATCGGATGACTTTTTTCCTTAAAATCGAATCAAACCGCATCGCGAACACCCCTAAATTAAACTAAATTAAACTGTCACATCATACTTGTTGAGGTGGTTATTATATGTCAATGTAGATAAGTAAAAATTATCAGAAATTTAATTATTTCTAAATTCAAATTAATTAAAATTTTATTTGTTCTTATATTTTAA
>NC_029792.2:6096365-6097894 GCF_000816755.2 Arachis ipaensis
TACATTAATAATAATCTTGTGACATATATTATTAATATTATGATTTAGATAATTTTTATAATAAAATAAAAACTATTTAATACATTATTTGAAATAATAATAATAATAATAATAATAATAATAATAATTGGCATTGATATGCGTACATTTCTTCTTGAGTAATGACAAACTTAATTTGTCATCTCTTTAAACTAATTAATAATTATATTTGGTATTTTGGCATTGAAATATATTATTATTTCAATAAAAATCATTATATATGACTATATATACAAATAACTATTGAAATTCATCATAAGTCATCGCTACTTAATTATTAGTTACATTATGCAAGTAATTGATTAATTTTAATGTAGGCAAAATTTTAATTAATCTGCATTCTTTCGATAAATCTTTATATAATGAATAAGAAAAATTTTAAAAATATATTGTATTAATTTTTTTTAAAAAGAATAGATCCCCAACAAATAGGTCCTAACTAATTTGAATTTAAAGATAATTAAGTTTTTGTTTATTTTTTATTATCTATGTTGACACATAAAAAATTGTCTCAAGTAAATGTGATATGCCAATTTTGCTGTTTAGATTTGACAAAAAATATATAAAAAAAAAATTGCGTTGTCACACGGAAATAGAAGACAAAAACTAAAATAAATTAACTTTTCGTGATAAATCACATTATCATTCGAAAAAATATCAAGAATCGAATTGTTAATTTACTCCATATAAGTGGGATGATGATTAGACGTATTTGTTTGCATGTAGGTCAACTTTAGAAACATAAATATGGGCGGAAATTAAAGTAACTGCATTTAGTCGAATATATATTTTTATGAACAGTTATAAGCTATTCTGGAGAATAAGAGAATTGTTACTCCAGAAAAGGCAAAACTTAAATAATTAAATATAATTAATAATGGCATCCAGAGACAAAAAAATTAAAGAAGGTGAAACAGTAAATACAACTATACACGTATATAATATTTATTAGTTTTGTATATATATATGTCGTATTATATTTAAATTAAAATTAGTGCACAAATCACATCAATATCAACTTCAAAGTTCAATTTTGTATCCATAAACTTTGTTTGGTTTGACAAAATCCATATCTTAGTGCAAGCCGTCCCATATATCATAATACGTAAGGATCTTAAAATGGACCCATATTATCAAAGAAAGATCTAATAAATTGGACCCATAATTATATCCTCAACAAGAATATGTGTAATGACCAAACAATTCCAGAAAAGGGCAAACTAAAAAGTCACCAAGGCAAAGCAAAATAAGGCAGTGTCCCTGCGAGCTAGATAGTTATTAAAGAGAACTCAAACCTTTTTCTTCATAGAATCATTAAGGAAGGGAAATAATGAGAAATAAAGACGAAAAATATGGCAGACTAGAACACTAGTGCTTTAACAATATTAGAACTCAAATTATAACCTAACTATAATAAACCAACAAAAAAAATGGACTAGTCTACCTACATAATAAATAATAACATATATATAACCCATCCTTCTAATTAT
>NC_029792.2:6098123-6106300 GCF_000816755.2 Arachis ipaensis
AATTATCTTTTATATTAACTGCGTGAATAATTATCTAAAAAAATAAATATAATTAAATATGTATATAAAATATTTTACAATACCATTATATCAAAATTAAACAATTATATTATTGAAACCTTTATGAATAGATTTATCTCACAAATTTGAAAGTGTCATTTTTGTCTTATACCTTGTGCTTTATTTCTACCATATCCGTCTCTTACAATTTGGTGTATATAATATATAATGTGCGAAAAATGGGAAAATAGAAAAGGAAGCTAAGGTGGGTTGTGTTGTGTTGTTCACTAGTCCACAGTCCACACATATAAGTCCACCATTGAAAATAATAAAATGATAATAATAATAATAATTGTAATGGAAATGATGATGGGACGGAAAGGAGAGAGGAGGAAATGACTGTGCCGCAGAGAAGGGGATAAAGATTAAAGAAGAAGGAATTGAAGAGCATAAATAATGGGACAAATAAGTATGAGAATCTTGACCATCCCCTTACAATAATAATAATGCCAACCACCAATTACTAACAAAGTGCAAATGAATCACAATCTACTCTCTTCGCTTGGTTTTCCCCCATTCACCACATTATATTGTCTATAAAGTCATCGCGCTTTCATCTTCTTCTTTTTCAGCTCAATCATATTTTACAACTAATTATTTAATTTACTAAATAGAGTTTTAGTTATAGAGCATGAAACTAAGTGATAACCGTGTTTATGGAATGAGTGATGAGAGGTGTCAAATTACGGTTGACGGTTAAACTTCTATAATTTATTGATAACGAATTATCACGTATTTTTAATGAAGACAAATATGATACTGAATTAATTGAAAGAACTACGTGTCAAGATGAAATAATAATTTGATTAATGTGTAAGTTTGTTAGAGTATCTCTGATTTAGTTTATTAGAGTCTTATGCATGTATAAATTTGTTAGTCCAGCTGTAATTAGTTAGTGATTAATTTTGGAGACTTTGTTAGAGTCTTGCGTGGGTCTTGTGGTTTAATCTCTCTTATATAAAGACATGTCAGGTTATTGTTGAACTTAAACTTAATTTACATTTTCAATACAATTCTTCTACATTTCTGATTCATGCTCTCTCTTCTAAAGCACCTTCACTCTCTAATTCTCTTTATGGTATCAGAGCCACTGGTTCTGCATCCATGGCCAACGCTATTATTCCTTTCCAATCTTCTTCAAACACCTTTTCCTACCCAATCTTAGACAAGCTTGATGAGAATATCCATCGTACCTGGCAGCAGTTAGCTTTACATGTCATTAATGGAAATAGTTTAGGAGATCACCTGATTGAAGAGAAGATCCCATCACAATTTGATAGAGAAGCATTGAAATAAGCTGATACAGAATCTGAGCAATACAAATCATGAAAGCTCAAGGATCATCAATTGATAGCATAGTTACTCACCTCCTTGGATCCCTCATTCAAGAACAGAATACTTGATTGCCACTTTGCTTATCAAGTTTGGAACAAAATCAATGACTATTTCTTCCAGATCTCGAAGATAAGGATTCAGCAACTGAAGGCACAGCTCAAGAACATCAAGATGTATGCATTGACTGCTATAGAATATCTTCAAAGAATCCGCAAGGTAGTTGATGCACTCACTGGTATTGGACATCTTCTTTCATTAGATGAGCATATCACTGTTAGTCTGCTATTACTGATGGCGTCAGTGAAGAGTATGCCATATACATATCATCAATCATGACAAGATCTGGTGCAATTTCACTAATTGAGGCAGAAGGCTTGCTTCTGGCACATGAGGATATGTATGAAAGGTTTAGAAAATCTCAACTTAGCCCTCATGTGCAAGCTAATTTTACAAATCCTACTCAAATCGGATGAGAAAATTTTTGTGGAACTTCCCAGCCAAGAAGAGGTCGTGGATCAAAATTCTTCACAGGTGGACGAAATTCAAATCAAGACTCGCGCCCTCAATGCCAAGTTTGTGGCAAACATGGTCACATTGCCCTTTCATGTTTTCACAGATTTGATGAGAGTATGTTCCCTTACACTGAGATGTTTCCTCATCCACTAAATTCTTCTAAAGTTCAGTTCTTACATCCTACTCTCTCCATTCCTTTAATTTCACCTTTCATGCCATCTAATATCAATTTCTCTCCGCCAAATACAAGTAATACCTCATTTCTGAATCCTTCATTATCTATTGATATCTCACCTTCTAGTGATTATAATCCGTCTAATCTAAGTCAGGGCCCTAGCATAAATTCGGATACTCACAGTTAAGAAGAAGTCGCAGATTAAGATTCTTCAGAGATGGACGAAATTCAAATCAAGACTCGCGCCCTCAATGCCAAGTTTGTGGCAAACATGGTCACATTGCCCTTTCATGTTTTCACAGATTTGATGAGAGTATGTTCCCTTACACTGAGATGTTTCCTCATCCACTAAATTCTTCTAAAGTTCAGTTCTTACATCCTACTCTCTCCATTCCTTTAATTTCACCTTTCATGCCATCTAATATCAATTTCTCTCCGCCAAATACAAGTAATACCTCATTTCTGAATCCTTCATTATCTATTGATATCTCACCTTCTAGTGATTATAATCCGTCTAATCTAAGTCAGGGCCCTAGCATAAATTCGGATACTAGTAATCTAGTATCTCAAGCTAATGTCAATAATTCTTTTTGAGATTCTGCTGACAATATCAATTCTACTACTTTTTTTTATACCCAAAAGACACTAGTGCTTCTATTTCTTTATACCAATCTTTGCACAAGGACATCATCCCCATCTCAGACTTAGAAATTTAGTTTTAAACTTTTTCTCCCTCACCTCATTCCTCTAACATACACAAAATTCAAACTAGATCCAAATCTGAAATTTCCAAACCAAAATTATTTTTAACTATTTCTTGTGCACCCTTAGATCTTTTTAATAATATACTAACTTCTATAGAAAAAGTATTATTAGCACCCCACTGAAAACAAGCTATGTTGGAAGAGCTTAATGCTCTTTATAAAACACAAACGTAACCCCTTGTTACCCCTATTTCTGACCAAAAAATTATAGGTTGTAGATGGGTGTATGCCATCAAGAGACACCCAAACGGTACCATCCTTGAATACAAAGTATGATTGGTTGCTAAAGATAATCATCAAATTGAAGGCATTGACTTTGATAAAGTTTTTGCACTAGTGATAAAACCAACAGCTATTAGGATTATTCTCTTCATTACTCTCTCTTATAAATGGACTATTCGTCAATTCGATTTTAATAACGCTTTTTTGAATGATGATTTGTATGAATTAGTTCTTATGAAGCAACCTCCAGGCTTTCATCAAGGTGATTCTTCTTAAGTTTGTAGGTTAAATAAATCATTATATGGATTACGACAGGTCCCAAGGGCCTGGTTTATTAAGTTGGCAACAACATTATCCTCCTTTGGCTTTTCAAATACAAGGTCAAACCGTTTATTTTTTATTAAGAAATCAAGTAATCTTCAACTCTTTCTTTTTGTGTATGTTGATGATATACTCATAACGGGTAATGATCCTAATGCTATTAGTTCAACTATTACTCAATTGAATGATATATTCTCTTTAAAAGACCTTGGTGAGTTTAGTTATTTTCTGGGTATTGAGGCTACAAAACTCTCATAAGGAGCTATTCATTTGTCACAAACAAAATATATTAGTGACCATTTAAAGAAATTTGGCATGGCTGATTCAAAAGGTGTTTCAACACTAATGTTCTCCACCACTAAGTTGACGAGTCAAGGGGCTGAATTGTTTGAGAACCCTTCACTTTATAGATCAATTGTAGGATCTTTACAATATGCCACTCTTACCAGACCTGATGAAATTGCATACTCTGTTAATAAAGTCAGTCAATTTATACACTCTCTTCTGGTTCCTCATTGAAAATGTGTGAAGGAAATACTTAGATACTTAGCTGGCTCTATCCATCAGGGGTTAATTTTTCATTCTAGCACTAATTTTTGCTTGGTTGCCATTTTAGATTCTGATTGGGCATCCGATCTTGATGACAGATGATCAACTTATAGTTATTGTGTCTACATGGGTTCTAATTTGATAGCTTGATCGAGTAAGAAACAGGTTTCGATCAGCAGATCCAGCACTGAAGCTGAGTATAGGGGGCTAGCTGTTGTGGATACTGAGTTAATTTAGGTTCAAATTTCAAAACCTTCTCAAGAAACTTCACATATCATCATCAGGCATTCCAGTTCTCTACTGTGACAATATCAGCGTTGTTCTTCTTGCAACAAACCCAATATTACATAGCCGCACCAAGCATTTTGAGATCGATTTATACTTTGTAGGGAGAGAGTTAATAAAAATCAACTAAAAGTGGTGCATATAAGTGCTGTTGATCAAGTGGCTGACATATTTACTAAGCCGTTAACGGCTAATCCCTTTAAAAGATTTAAGTCCAAACTCAAGGTAATTTTCAAAATTTTCTTGAGTTTGAGGGAGGGGGGAACGAGGACAAGTGTGATACTGAACTAATTGAAGGAACTATGTGTCAAGATGAAGTAATAACTTGATCAATGTGTAAGTTTGTTAGAATGCCTTCAGTTTAGTTTGTTAGTCTTATGCATGTATAGGTTTGTTGTTCTAGCTGTAATTAGTTAGTGATTAGTTTCGGAGAATTTGTTAGGGTCTTGGGTGGGTCTTATAGTTTAATCTCTCTTATATAAGGCATGTTAGGTTATTGTTGAACTTAAGTTTAATTCATATCTTTAATACAATTCTTTTACTTCTGATTCATGCTCTCTTTTCTAAAATACCTTCACTCTCTAATTCTCTTTGACCTCCTTTTAACGCATGTAACATGCCATATTATTCAATCATCCATCATATACGTCCTTTTAATTAAAAATGAAAACTCACCTATATATATAATTATCTTTGTGTGAAATGATAAATGAAAATTATTAGATAATTTAATATTGAGATTTTTTTATTTAAATAAATAAAATAAATGTAATAATTATCGAAATAAATAATTTAAAAAATATTTACTATTTTATATTTTTAAGTCATATTTCGTTTACAGTATAAACGAGATGACAATTCATATATCTTGTTTACACGATAAACGAGATATAGCACGTCAACTACAAAATAATATATATGTATCTCGTTTACAGTGTAAACGAAATAAGTACGTTGTAGCTAACATGTCATATTTCGTTTACGGTATAAATAAGATACATAAATTATCATTTTGTTTACACGGTAAACGAAATATGACTTAAAAATGCAAAACGATAAATATTTTTAAATTATTTATTTTGATAATTATTACATTTATTTATTTATTTAAATAAAAAATTCATATTTATTGTTATTCTTCTCACGCTCCTCATTTTTTTTACCATGACAAATAATAATAATAATAGAAAGTATATTAATAGTATTCAAATTGTTTTACCAATTATTATGGCAATAATATTATCTATGATTAACAATTTTATTAAATTTGGTAGATTTTTTTTATTATTGTGCCTGTGCTAATTTTCTGCTTATTATGCACATAATTTTTTAATTAATTTTTTTATTTTTAATTTAATATCTATAATTTATATTTTATTTTCTATTTTTTATTTTCTAATAATCTATATGTAAAATATGAGTTGTATAGTAGAAGTTATTGAAATATTTTTAATTTAACATTTTGATTTGTATAACATCCATAACTTCAAACATATAATCTAGGACAAAACACATAAATAAACCAAAGCTAACGTGATTCACCCAAATCAAAAAATGTTACATTGATCTTCTAAACTATATTTCTATATAAATCGAATTGGTCAAATTCGATTTACGCGCTATCTAATAGTAAATCGAATTGGTGAGATTCGAATTACATGGGAATGTTATTTTTTACTAAATGAAGCAATAAATCGAATGTGACCTCGAATTACATAGCACAACAATAATTAATTGGAAGTTCGTGCTCTTAGTAAATCAAACGAGACAAGTTCGATTTATAAACAAAAATGGCTAGGGTAAATTGAAACAGACAAGGTCAAATTAGTATGCGTTGAGTTATAAGCACAGATCAATTTACCAAGATATATAAATAGATGTAAGTTAATTTGATTTATTATGGTACAAACGTATATAAAGAGTATATTTAATAATATTCATAATGAATACAATAAAGAGTACATTCAATAATAAATTAAAAAAAAATAATTATAAATATTTTTTATAAATTATTAAAAAATCTCATTATAACTTATAAATAATTATAAAATTTAAGATTTAGAATTTAGTTTTTAATATTTAAAATTAGTAAAATATTTGTCAAAAATATTATATTTTATTGGTCAATTAGTATTATTAAATCTATTGACCACGTGTTGAGTTAAGAAATTAACTAAATTAATTTGATGATGATAAATATTATTTTTATTGGGCTAATTAACCAATTAATTTTTAATTGAATTTGATTAAGTGTTGCAGGCCAAAAAAAAAACAAAGCAGCAGCCCAATAGGATGGAAAATAAAACCAAAGCTGGTGGGTTACAAAACAATAAAAATTCAAAGGTGTTGAATAAAAAGCAAAACGGGTTGAACTTGAAAAGAACCAATCCAAGCCCGAATTCATCTCTCAAGTCAATCCCTCCAATTTGCTTTCACAAAGGTAACGTTCACTTTTTCCTATTCGGTCAGAACTCAGAGAAAGAGAGAGAAAGCTTAGTTTCTAAGCTGTTCACCAAAAAAGAAAGAAAGAGAAGGATTAAGCAAGAAAGGCAGAGGTCTAATCAGCCAAATCAAATCACATCAAGCTAAGGTAGAAGTTAAAGGTAATTTATTTCCTCTTGTATGCATCGTGCTTTCTTCTCCTCTTCCCCAACTCTCTGCCACTCCAAATTAGAATAAATGAAGAAAGTAATCTCTGTTAAACTCTGCTGCAAATCTATTGTCAAATTTGTATCTTGGGGACCAAGTAGTATTTCAATGGCCCAAATTTGGGTTTACCATTGAAAATATTTTTTCTGCTGTTCTGTGGCTTTCGGTCAAGGAAGAAGGTTAGAACCAAAATTTCTAATTTGAGGATTAACTGGAAAAAGTGATGTGGTAAGTTGGTAGCATACAACTCAAGGAGTTGATCTAGGAGAGAGCAATTTAACAACATGCAAGGAGATACAAAAGAAGATTTTTCATCATTCTGAAGAAAAAGAGAGATAACCAATTTTTTTGAGGTTTATGTTCTGAGAAGAATTCTCTGAAAAAGTTCATCAACTTGGACAGTGTTTCTTAGTCACAGGAGCATTCTGCCAGAATGAGGAACTAAATCAGAGACAAGCAAATCTGGTTCATCACATAGCAAAGAGGCTCTTGAAGCATTAATCTCCTTCATGTTTTACATATTTTAATTTTCTTTTTAATGTTTATCTTTCTGTAATTTCTTGAGGTAAAAGGCAGAATGAGAAAGCTCAAGTAAAAACTTAAGAGTGGAAAGAGACAAAGAGAAACACTTGAGTGAAAAGTCTAGAGTGATTTCAGATTTCTTTAGGTTGATTCTGTGTCTTGTATTTTGTACCAGTGAAGTATCCCTTTCTTAGTTGGGTGAGCACTAAAAGTGAAGAGTTAGGTATTAGCATAACCAAGTCAAGTTAGGTTAGAACTTGAGAGTGAAAGGATTGTGTCAATCCTGTGGAATTGGTGTATGTAATACTTTAACTATAGTAAAAATTCCGCCACTGTTATGGTAGAGACTGGATGTAGGTTGCATTGCACAAGAAAACCGAACCAGGATACATAATGGTGTCAGCTTCTCTCTTCCCTTCTCTGTTCTGTTTTCTGATATTCATGAGACAAAATGAAATTGTCTCATAAATTTTTCGTTGCTAAATTCAAACAGAATAAATTGAAAGTTTATTTTAAATGATTACTTTATTAAAGTATAAGAAGGTCATAGATTCAACCACCTTCTCTAAACCTTTTAAAACCTTCACCACAATAATATCTAGATCATTGATTGATTTTCATATACAAATATTTTTATTCTATTTAGTATTTAATTTTAATAAAATATTAATTAATTTTAAATTTAGTTATTATGAATTCTAACTTCTAAGAATACGTGTTAAAATTGTTATTAATAAAAAATTTAAATTTTTTATTTTAATAAATACACAACAAATTATTAA
>NC_029792.2:6113957-6115521 GCF_000816755.2 Arachis ipaensis
TAAAAAAATAATTTATACTCTTTATAAATAAAAATATTATTAAATATATTTTTATTTATTATTTGTAATTTTTAGCTACGTAACATCACTCCACGAGGAATTCAGTGTTCAATATGTTAATGGGCCTTCGAATGGTTAATTGGGCTGATTGCGAATCTACAAGCATACAATGTTTTATTCATGAAACAATTTATGATTACACAACACTTATCTACTACCACAAATCAGAAGAATATTCCCCACATCCAAAATGCGATAATTAAGATCCAGACTAATTAGTTGAAGATGCAATTTGGAATATAAGAATTATTAACGATAAACATCAATTTCAATTGTACAATTGAGGATAGACATGTGTTTTCATTTGAGTCAACAGTCGCCTGATAAGACACTGTGGCCAAAACAAGAAAGAAAAATAAAAAGAAAATAATGGATAAGGCTAAGTTACAATCAATACGCACATGAAAAACAAGGAGGATAATAATATAACTGTTCATCTTGCTGCTATTGGCGGAATAAATTGGATATGTCACTAGCTAATATAATTTGTGGCATGTATGTATCTTTCAATTAATCAATTAACTAGATTTTTATTGTAGGATTATTTTTCTATCGAGACGTGATTGGTAGCATATATCTGTGATTATCCACATGTTGTACATTATCATACACACAAAAAATTAAAGTTATATATATAGGATCGTTTTTCTTTTTGCATCACAAATAATTTGATGAATGAATGAATGCACCTTGTAATTCTTATCGCTTGAAATCATAAAGTGTGTCAGCATATTGTATATATATATATTCGTCCAAAACTGTTACATGTGCTTGTATACTATTCCATATATGTTTGTACTAGCTAGATATAGGGAAACCTTAAATAATTTATTTACAATTTTTGTTTGTAAAAAGAAGTATATTGATTTTTCCTGCATATGCAAATAGATAGAATAGTTGATAGATGTAACACTACCACAATGATTGAAACACCTTGGAATTCGTTGTTGGCGGAGAATGTAATGGATAGTATTTTTAAACAACTATATTACATGAACATTAAAATTAGTCACTAAAATTAGTTATTAGTATAAAATATATATTAAAATATAAAATATATATTAAAAATAAATTAAATAATATATAATAATTGATTTTAGTGATTAATTTTAGTATATAAATAATATTTTTATTATTAAAATGTAGGTGGGAAAAGGAAATTGAAATTTGATTGAACTCATCAAATCAAACAGTACTTAACCTGAGGTATCAATTGGACCTTGCTTATGTTGGATTAGTGATGATGAAATAGATTTTTTTAGGTAGGCTTATTATTGTGTGAGACTTTGGAGTCTTCTAATTTAATTGAAATGGATCTATATATCTCTAAAGTGCTTGGTCTTTCTCTATAATTAGTTTTTTTATTCATTTATCATTTTGCTTATAATATATATGTTGGTACAAAAATGATTTTTTTTTTTTTTTTTTTTTTTTTTTTTAAAAATTTTTCCTTTTTTTTTGCAAGCTTTTGTATTCACTGCTTTTTCTTGCTTCAAGAATCTAT
>NC_029792.2:6115711-6119376 GCF_000816755.2 Arachis ipaensis
CTCTCGATACTTTTGACTACAGAAACAGAGACAAGTAAGCTGAAGTAAAAAAAAAAGGTACAAAGAGCGTCAAAGTCGAAAGGTAGTTATTATCTTTTTTTAAACATCAAAATTTGCTACTCAACTATCAAAAGTTCAAAACCAAGTGAAAAATATAGGTGCAAAATTTGAGGAGTAAGTTGAAGAGACATGAGATTTAAAGACTAAGAGAGACATAAGTGTCAAAACTTGAGAATCAAGATTCTTTATGGTCAAGACAAAGTCACGTATGGCTAAAAAAAAGGGAGTAAGATAATCGTTAGTGGACAACATGTTCCAAGATAAGTTCATTTCTATGGTTTATAAATAATAAAAACTTAGAAGAGTTAAGGACTTCAACTGATAACACTAAATCATTGTCTAAACTCATAAAATTCTTTGTTTCTATAGCCATGTAATGGAAAAATATGGAGTGCAAGTACATATGAATGTTAGAAGTCAATTTTTAACTTATTTTATGTTACTTATTTAATTTATTGTCGTTTGTTTTATGTGTATTTTGTTATTACTTTATTTTAATCAATATTTTACATTTTTATTATTTTCTTTATTTAATTGTTTATTCTCTTGTTATTCTATTACTAGTAATTTTAATATAAAATTATTTTGACATTATAATTAAATAATTTTTGGATCAAATTCATTTTTTTTTTAAGAAGAATCGTATTACTCTCTGATATTTGAAATCTTCATACAAAACTCGATTTTGACATATTATCGAAATATCCTGTTAAGGTTATAAAAATCGAGTAAAACCGTAGATTATTAGTTTTTGGTATTAAATTAGTTTAGAAAATAACAGTTGTACTTTTGACCATAACTTTAATGTCATTGTTGCTTTGGCCGTATTGCAGTTATCTTATTTAAGAATAAAGTCGCATGAGGCATGATCAATCAATCATAACAAAGTTCAACGTACTGCTACCTGATATTTTTGGGTTGCTATCTCTCTATTTACTGAGTTAAGCTAAGTCATAACATTATTTAGTTATATATATTCAAATTAAAGAACAAGTTTGATTAGTTTATTAGACATAGTCAACGTACATTACTTATTAGCTTTAATGAATGCAATTATGCAAATATACAGTGGCTCGAACCAATAATAGAAACATGCTCTATATATATGTAGAACCTATTAATCTCTTCATGAAGCAAAGTAAATATAAAAGAAGGCTTAGAATTCAAGAAAACATAATTGCAAATTATCTATTTAAACAGATTTTCTTAGTCAAAAGTGTTGATGGCTTATCGCTTTCGGCAATCCTATATATAATTAATTAGGATAGATAACAAGAAGAATAAAATTCTTGAAATGATATACGGTGGCTTATTAACGAAAGTAGTTTAAACTCCCGGTTATTTATATAGGTATTATATCACAGTATGACGCATTATTATGTAGAACATGTGAAGCATTTTCATTTTTATATTGCATAATTCCTGTGCTGTTAATTGGCTCTTCTATAATGTTACGAATTTCCTTGGTTTTGGTCAATATATGTAATCCTATAATTTGGACTATAAAGTGAGCAAGATCTTAATATAACTAATTAATTTACATTTTCTATTTTTTTTTGGTCAAGATATTTATAATCTACATAATTAAATAATGTTATTATTGGACTGTTATATAATTAAACCATCTAATTGATTAACAGTTCATTTTTCTCTTTGAGAAAGACTAACTGCTAATCATGTTAAATACATATATTATTCATTTCCTTTCTTCTTTTGACTCATCATCAAGGATCAAATAAACCAGAAGCATAATGTGGTAGTGTTTTGTTACTAATTGTTATTAGAAATATAACTATTTATATTGTTGGTGAACTCCAAAAATTAAAAAATGACATAAGACAAATAAAAGGAGAAAAGTAGGTCTATGTAAAAAATCAAATAAATTTAAAAGAGACTCTTACTTGAGAAAAAATGCAAAGAAATATAACCATTCATGTTATCTTTTTTTATTAGCTTAAATTTTTGGGTTGAATGGTTTCATAATATGGTATTAAAACTCTATGTACGAAAGGTCTAGAGTTTGATCATATGCATTGGTATTAGAAATATAATCATTCGTGTTGTCTTTTTCTATCGACTTAAACTTTTGAAATTAGTGGTAACATGAAATTAAGAGCATCTCCAATGGAGGGTTTTTAGAGTATTACTTTTATAATTTCAAAAAGTGAATTGATTTAGAATTGAAATCTATATTGTAGTTGATTTACAATATCACTTTAATAAAAAACTAATAAAATTTTATAACTCATATAATTATGTTGATAAAATAATTAAAAATAATATAAAATTTTAAATAAACTAAAACTAAGTATTGAAAAAATATATTTTTTTAAGTTTTAAATAACTATTTATGACATATAGTCTCACAAATATTTTTGTAAGATTTAAAATAAAATTAAAATTAAAATTAACATTAGAGATTCTCTAATAATCAAATTTACATCCTAACTTAACACTACAGTTTCAAGTGTACAAGAGAATAAAGAAGCAGCAGCACTTAAGTTGAACCGAGACTAACAAGAAGGTTAATTAATGATGCATATGAACAATTATTGATGGTCCATGCATCCTCATTATTGTGTCTATGTATCTACTTAAAGTGAGAAACGGCAAAATCATCTTTTTGCCTTTTCCTCTTTTTAATTTCTTGTTTGACTTTTCACTTTAGATACTACATATGTGCATAGGTATAATAATTCACCATTTATGATTACACAATACGTACATGATGGCCATCTAAGTTTTGACATCACCACACATAACAAAGTCATCCCAATTATATGTCAACCTTTTTAATCAATTGGAATAATAAACCATAATTCTCTTATTCATCAGCAAGTGTTAAAACAATTTTATTTCAACTATAATTATATATTCCTTCAATTTACCAGTAAATGTTACTTGGTGATATAGTACTTAAAAATTGGGAAGAAAAATATAATGTCACAGACGTGTTAGAGTGAGATACGTGTTTGCGTGAGCCATCCACACTTGACAATCATGTGTGTGTTCATACTTAGTTTGTGATTGTAACGTTTATTATTTTTTAGACATGTAATGAACCGTACCCAAACTCCTAGGTAGGTTAACATGTTCAATAATAAGCTCAACAACAAAAACATGTGTTAGTAAGCTCTTCAAACAGCACAACATGAAGCTAGTGATATATGGTTTCCTTAGTATGAGAGTTAAAAAATTAACCAACTATATATATCACCAGAAACTTCCAAATGATTAACCAATCTGCGGAATTAATTTTTTTTATTTCTTCATTGGTATGATAATCTTTTTTTTGGTCATGTAATGTTTCGGTGTGCTGATAGTGGCCCAATAACTTACGATTTTGGTAATTGTCTTTTTGCTGAACAGGCCCGTTTAAGATTAGGTTGTTCTGACCAAAAAAGTATTAGGTTATTGGGCCTCTAAGGCCTTGGAGGCCCTTTCCGAAAGAGAAAAAGCGTTGGGGGTTGAAATCAAAGCCCTGTCCAAAAATTATTGTATTTCTTCTCCTCTTCTATTGTTGGTTCTTAGCTTTTATCTTCTAGCCCAAAATCATCATTTTTTCAGCTTGAGAAAAAATTAGTAACTTCCCCAAATTGTCCTTA
>NC_029792.2:6119736-6121529 GCF_000816755.2 Arachis ipaensis
TGTGTAGGGTTAATTTAAGCTAGTTTAAATATCTATATAAATGTAAAGACTACTTGAATGTAGTAACAGATATATACACCATACCGGACTTTTATTTCTAATTAATGAAACTGAAATAAAAAAAATATAACGCAACATACATATTGTACATCGAAATATAACTGAATGTGAAAGTACATGGAGTCATCAATTGCACCCAATTTAAATGTGAATAATGTGTCACTCTGCACCGCCAGGCAACATTATTCTAAGAGTACATAATTACATTTATATTGGGTTGCAATGCATTTATTATATTGGTCCTGTTAAGAAAACAAAATTTAAAATCAGTCAATAAAAAGAAAATCGTACATTAAAAAATTTAAAATTACACATATAAATATATCTTATTGATTCTTGATTTTTTTTTCTCCTACCAATATTTTTCCTTATGATGTTTACACTTTGCCGAGCACAAATTTGTATCATGCGTACACGTGACGATCTATGCGCTTTCGATATGGCATCTGACTTTGGAAAACATATATATTAATCCACTCATCATATAATATATTTATACATAAACATTACTATATCATAACTTTTTTTTTTATCATGCTTATGTTATCACAGGATCGCATCCTTTTCTGTGTGTAAACACTCGCACCATGATCAATAATATATTATGATCTATAATTCTGTATACAGTAGATATAGACACGCCCCTTTTATGCAATGAATGAAGCTTTATTAGAAAACGCGTAGAGTAATATTAACACTCAACATCTATATCCACATCGAAGGAAAAAAAAGAAAGACTTAGTATACTACATACTATATACTTGCTATACATAAATATTAAAACTTAGTGGTCGCTGAACTTTGATCTATCTTTCTGACTAGACCGAATCGAGGTCGGTGAAAAAAAATCTAAATTAAATGAAGAGTAAACACCCAATCCGGTCCTTGTCCATTTTTACGAAGGACAAAACGATTCCTGTCCAAAAAAAAGGGACACTTCGATCCTCGACCTTTTTATTTTGGGACAATACGGTCCTTTTATTAAAAAATTCAGCAATTAATAATAAAAATTAGTTTTGTAGGGGTTTTTATTTGTATTTTGTGGGGGGTTTTAAACCCCCACAAAAATCTTTTCAACAATATAACTAATTACTACCACTACTACTATTGTCTTTTTCATCCTCATTATTATCACTCCTACCTCTACTATTTTTTTTGTGTGCTAAAAATATTTTAAAAATATTTTTAAAATATTTATACAATTATATTTTCATATTTTATTTTTATTTTTTATCAAAAGCAAAATGAAAATACCCAAATCAACAATCCCTTTAAAAATAAAATGTGAGCAAATTAAACTATTTAACTAGTAAAGTTACTATCAAATGAAAAGCAAAAGTTGAGAGCCTTTTTCCTCGTTGAAGCCGATATATAAATAACACTTTATTTATAGGTTCGTTGTTGCATCTTTCGTCAATTCTTTACTGATACAGCAACCATCAACACGCATGAAGTTATGTATATGATGTTCTGTTTTTAGATTCTATTAAATCCTATTTATCGCATTATTGTCTTCTAAGATATAGTTATAAAAGTTAATCATATTTATTGATGTGATAGTATAATCAAATAAAAATGGAATTTGATGAATCTAATTTGTAATGCATTGATAGTGAACATAAATCATTATGTTGTAGAAAATAATTATTAGTTATATATAACATATTTTTATATATTATCACTATATCAAAATTATATTTATGAAAATTTTAATTTCATTTTTGATCGATGTA
>NC_029792.2:6122517-6126143 GCF_000816755.2 Arachis ipaensis
AATTAGTGTATGTAATAATTTATTATCCAATAATAAATTTTTAAATAAAAAACAATGATAATTATAAAACCAATAAAATATATAAAATATATAAGTATTTGTAGAACTTTGTTAGCATAGAATATTTGATCCATTTTTTTTCCGGCATATTCCTAGCTGAAAAATGTTTTGGGGCTTGCAACTTAATGGAGGCATCTTTATTATTGTATATAGTAGCAAATCCAGGCTAAATGAAAAAGATATAGTAGCAGATATGATTTAAAATCTTGTGAAATATATATGTAGTCTTGATAAGGGATGTAATATATATTTGATTACGAAATCAATATTTTTTTTTTTAAAGTTAGAAGTAAAATTCGAATTCGTGACCTCTAAATTAATATGAAAAGACTATGTTATTTGAATTATAACTCGAACTACGAAATTACTACTACTTATTACTAAATAGTGCTAGCTACTATATATAGTTATAGTTATTCCTAACTTAAAACTCTCTTAATGTTTCATCCATTTAAAAATAATTGTCAAATTGTTTACGGATTTGATTGTTATTGCATCTATTAAGGATAGAGAGTAATAGTGTACAAGAGTTGTGTGTAAAACTGCATTGTTGTCTTTCTTTATATTGTTGTCTTTTTCAATTAGTGACTAGTGTCCTTCTTGATAAGTATTGAGCTTTAATAGTCACTAACCATGTATATATATATAGCAAACTTGACTTAGCAAGTGTGTGATTCTAAAATGAAATGAAACTTGATTACACTCTCATTACAAGTCTTTGTCTCTGTTTTAATTTTTCTTTCCAAACCTATCACTGCTCTTTCTCATAGAGCTGAGCTTACTATGTTCTTTTTTTTCCTCTTTCTCTGAATCTTTTATGGTATCAAGAGCCTATTGCTTAGTTTCAGCTCTACAATGGAAATCATCCTTTCTGATTCAACAAAGAAGACCTTCTCCCCAATTGCTGAAAAACTAAATGAAGATAACTATTCTACATGGAGATACCTTGCAATTCTCACTATTGAGAGTCTTGGTCTTGAAAGTCATCTCGATCCCTCCAAGATTCCTGAGCAGTTTACAACTGATGCTATCAAGAAAACAAGAACAGAATCTGAAGAATACAAAACCTGGCGCCAGAGAGATAGAACCCTCACAACGTGGCTCGTTGCTTCCATGACTAATTGCTTCAAGAACAAAGTGATTCACCTCTCAAGATTTTCTGAAGTATGGGCAAATATTGATGATTACTTTCAGGCAGCCTCTTCTGCTCGTGTTCAAAGTCTCAAGAGTCAATTGAGATTGTGCAAGAAAACAGGTTCCGCTGCTGATTACTTGTCCAAAATTAGAAGAATTGTTGATGCTCTATTTGCTGTGGGATATGAAGTGCCAGAAGATGATCATCTTCAGGCTATTATTGAGGGTCTTTCTGAAGAATATACAGTGTATATTTCTTCCGTAACAGCAAAGAGAGGATCTTTTAGGATTATAGAGGCTGAAGCATTTTTGCTTTCCCATGAAGAAATGCTTGAACGCTTCAAGAAACCAACCTTTGGTATGCCTATAGCCCATTATGTGCAGAACCCTTCTCCAAATTTCGATCCCAACAGAGATAATACTTTTAGAAGAGGACGTGGAGGCAGAAATGATAGAGGAGGAGGCAGATTTGGATACAACAACAATAACACAAGAATGCAGTGTCAACTATGTGGAAGGATGGGTCATGTAGTATGGAACTGCTATCATAGGTTTGATCAGTCTTTCAACCCTAATTCTGGAAACCCTAACTCATCTTCTCAGCCTCCCTACCTTAATGCTCAACCTCCACCACCCCCTTCCAGTTTCCATCAACCAACTGCATATCTCACAGGCTCTTCCTCCTCCATAAGTGATGCTGCCTGGCTTGCAGATTCTGGTGCGAGCCATCACTTGACCCCCGATCCATCCAATTTGCTAACTTCCACTGCGAGCAACAATGACTCCGATCAAGTGTATGTAGGTAATGGGTCAGGTATTGCCATTCAAAACTATGGTTCTTCAATTTTGCATGATCCATATGCTAATGTAACTTTTCGATTACAAAATTTACTCCATGTACCCCAAATTTCCCAAAATCTGCTTAGCGTTTCTAGGTTTGCAGCTGATAATGGTGTCTTTTTTGAATTCTGGCTTGATTTCTGCTTTATTCGTGATCAGGCTACCAGGAAATTTCTCCTACAGGACATAGCTAGGAATGGGATCTATTCCTTTCACAATCTCAGAGTTCCTAGGCATGCTTCTGAGAAATCTGCTTTGTCTTACAACTCTACCTATTCTCATAAACCTTTTAGTAATAATCATCCTTCTATTTCAATACAATGTAATTCAGATAGGATTAGCAATCAAGAAACCAATCCTCCTAATTTTTGTGCTTTTAACAGTTCTTGTAATCAGAATAGTAATAATACAATCTTGTGGCATAAAAGACTTGGCCACTGTGCAATGAAAACAGTTCATATAGTAATGAATCAGTGTTCTATTCCTATCTCTAATTCTGGATCATCTTTACAATATATGTGTGAAATTTGTCCATTGGCTAAAATGCATAGACTTCACTTTAATGAAACTCAAACTACATATCATCAACCATTAGAATGTGTTTTTGCTGATCTTTGGGGACCTGCCCCGGTTAATTCCAGAAATGGATTTAGATACTATGCATGCTTTGTTGATGGTTTTTCTAAATTTACAGTTATCTTCTTGCTTGAAAATAAATCTCAATCTTTACTAGCTTTTCAAAACTATAAAAGACTTATGGAAAAACAGACAGGACATCAGATTAAGGCTTTACAAACTGATAAAGGAGGTGAATTTTTATCCACAGCATTTGTTGATTTTCTTAACACTCAGGGCATTCATCATAGACAGTCGTGTCCCTACACACATCACCAACAAGGAAGTGTGGAAAGGAAACACAGACATATCACAGAAATGGGACTGTCCCTTCTTGCTTCTGCATCTCTTCCCTTCCAATTTTGGGAAGATGCATTTGTAACCTCTGTCTATATCATAAATAGATTGCCTACACAAGTTTTAGACAATAAGAGTCCTTATGAAATTTTATTCCATCAAAAACCAGATTTTGCCTTCTTTAAAGTTTTTGGATGTGCTTGCTTTCCTTATTTAAGACCTTATAATAGACATAAATTTGATTATAAGTCTGACTTATGCCTCTTTCTTGGATATGATTCTACCCACAAAGGTTACAAATGTATGAATAAGAATGGTAAGATATATCTTGCAAGACATGTAACTTTTATTGAGAATTTGTTTCCTTATCAATCTATGTTTTGTGATTCCTCAATCCAATCTGCTATAGAGACTGTTGCAGATACTGCAGAATTGACAAAATTTGTAATTGATCATCCTTCATCACTTCCACTCTCTACACAGCAACCTTCTCCAACTTCTCATCTTCCATTAGCATCACCTAATCCTTCCACTACTCTTGCTCAGCCTGCCCCTCAACCCTTACCAACTCAAACTCCATCACACCATCCCACACCCATTTCTATCACTGACCCTGAGACAAATTTACCTCCCATTACACCTTTAAATACTCATTCTATGATCACCAGATCAAAGGCAGG
>NC_029792.2:6126288-6131052 GCF_000816755.2 Arachis ipaensis
TGTGTGTAAAACTGCATTGTTGTCTTTCTTTGTATTGTTGTCTTTCTCAATTAGTGACTAGTGTCCTTCTTGATAAGTATTGAGCTTTAATAGTCACTAGCCATGTATATATATATAGCAAACTTGGCTTAGCAAGTGTGTGATTCTAAAATGAAATGAAACTTGATTACACTCTCATTACAAGTCTTTTCTTTCCAAACCTATCACTGCTCTTTCTCATATAGCTGAGGTTACTATTTTTTTCTTTCTCTGAATCTTTTATGGTATCAAGAGCCTATTGCTTAGTTTCAGCTCTACAATGGAAATCATCCTTTCTGATTCAACAAAGAAGACCTTCTCCCCAATTGCTGAAAAACTAAATGAAGATAACTATTCTACATGGAGATACCTTGCAATTCTCACTATTGAGAGTCTTGGTCTTGAAAGTCATCTCGATCCCTCCAAGATCCCTGAGCAGTTTACAACTGATGCTACCAAGAAAACAAGAACAGAATCTGAAGAATACAAAACCTGGCGCCAGAGAGATAGAACCCTCACAACGTGGCTCGTTGCTTCCATGACTAATTGCTTCAAGAACAAAGTGATTCACCTCTCAAGATTTTCTGAAGTATGGGCAAAGATTGATGATTACTTTCAGGCAGCCTCTTCTGCTCGTGTTCAAAGTCTCAAGAGTCAATTGAGATTGTGCAAGAAAACAGGTTCCGCTGCTGATTACTTGTCCAAAATTAGAAGAATTGTTGATGCTCTATTTGCTGTGGGATATGAAGTGCCAGAAGATGATCATCTTCAGGCTATTATTGAGGGTCTTTCTGAAGAATATACAGTGTATATTTCTTCCGTAACAGCAAAGAGAGGATCTTTTAGGATTGTAGAGGCTGAAGCATTTTTGCTTTCCCATGAAGAAATGCTTGAACGCTTCAAGAAACCAACCTCTGGTATGCCTATAGCCCATTATGTGCAGAACCCTTCTCCAAATTTCGATCCCAATAGAGGTAATCCTTTTAGAAGAGGACGTGGAGGCAGAAATAATAGAGGAGGAGGCAGATTTGGATACAACAACAATAACACAAGAATGCAGTGTCAACTATGTGGAAGGATGGGTCATGTGGTATGGAACTGCTATCATAGGTTTGATCAGTCTTTCAACCCTAATTCTGGAAACCCTAACTCATCTTCTCAGCCTCCCTACCTTAATGCTCAACCTCCACCACCCCCTTCCAGTTTCCATCAACCAACTGCATATCTCACAGGCTCTTCCTCCTCCATAAGTGATGCTGCCTGGCTTGCAGATTCTGGTGCGAGCCATCACTTGACCCCCGATCCATCCAATTTGCTAACTTCCACTGCGAGCAACAATGACTCCGATCAAGTGTATGTAGGTAATGGGTCAGGTATTGCCATTCAAAACTATGGTTCTTCAATTTTGCATGATCCATATGCTAATATAACTTTTCGATTACAAAATTTACTCCATGTACCCCAAATTTCCCAAAATCTGCTTAGCGTTTCTAGGTTTGCAGCTGATAATGGTGTCTTTTTTGAATTTTGGTCTGATTTCTGCTTTATTCGTGATCAAGCTACCAGAAAATTTCTCCTACAGAGCTTAGCTAGGAATGGGATCTATTCCTTTCACAATCTCAGAGTTCCTAGGCATGCTTCTGAGAAATATGCTTTGTCTTACAACTCTACCTATTCTCATAAACCTTTTAGTAATAATCATCCTTCTATTTCAATACAATGTAATTCAAATAGGATTAGCAATCAAGAAACCAATCCTCCTAATTTTTGTGCTTTTAACAGTTCTTGTAATCAGAATAGTAATAATACAATCTTGTGGCATAAAAGACTTGGCCGCTGTGCAATGAAAACAGTTCATATAGTAATGAATCAGTATTCTATTCCTATCTTTAATTCTGGATCATCTTTACAATATATGTATGAAATTTGTCCATTGGCTAAAATGCATAGACTTCACTTTAATGAAACTCAAACTACATATCATCAACCATTAGAATGTGTTTTTGCTGATCTTTGGGGTCCTATCCCGGTTAATTCCAAAAATGGATTTAGATACTATGCATGCTTTGTTGATGGTTTTTCTAAATTTACAGTTATCTTCTTGCTTGAAAATAAATCTCAATCTTTACTAGCTTTTCAAAACTATAAAAGACTTATGAAAAAACAGATAGGACATCAGATTAAGGCTTTACAAACTGATAAAGGAGGTGAATTTTTATCCACAGCATTTGTTGATTTTCTTAACACTCAGGGCATTCATCATAGACAGTCGTGTCCCTACACACATCACCAACAAGGAAGTGTGAAAAGGAAACACAGACATATCACAGAAATGGGACTATCCCTTCTTGCTTCTGCATCTCTTCCCTTCCAATTTTGGGAAGATGCATTTGTAACCTCTGTCTATATCATAAATAGATTGCCTACACAAGTTTTAGACAATAAGAGTCCTTATGAAATTTTATTCCATCAAAAACCAGATTTTGCCTTCTTTAAAGTTTTTGGATGTGCTTGCTTTCCTTATTTAAGACCTTATAATAGACATAAATTTGATTATAAATCTGACTTATGCCTCTTTCTTGGATATGATTCTACCCACAAAGGTTACAAATGTATGAATAAGAATGGTAAGATATATCTTGCAAGACATGTAACTTTTATTGAGAATTTGTTTCCTTATCAATCTATGTTTTGTGATTCCTCAATCCAATCTGCTATAGAGACTGTTGCAGATACTGCAGAATTGACAAAATTTGTAATTGATCATCCTTCATCACTTTTACTCTCTACATAGCAACCTTTTCCAACTTCTCATCTTCCATTGGCATCACCTAATCCTTCCACTACTCTTGCTCAGCCTGCCCCTCAACCCTTACCAACTCAAACTCTATCACACCATCCCACACTCATTTCTATCACTGACCCTGAGACAAATTTATCTCTCATTACACCTTTAAATACTCATTCTATGATCACCAGATCAAAGGCAGGAATCCGTAAACCTAAGGCATTTGTCACACAAACCACTGACCTTATACACCATACCCCAACTACTGTCAATCAAGCCCTTAACTATCCACATTGAAAACAGACAATGGATGCAGAGATACAAACATTACAGCGATGTCAGACTTGGATTCTCACTGAACCACCACTAAACTCAACCATTATAGGAAGTAAATGGGTCTTTGCTATCAAAAAGAATCAAAATGGTGAGATACTCAGGTATAAAGCAAGGTTGGTAGGTAAAGTTTTCATCAAAAGGAGGGGATAAACTACGAGTAAATCTATTCCCCAGTTATTAGACCAACCACAGTGAGAGTTATTCTAACTATTGCAATTTTCTTAGGTTGGCCATTAAGACAATTTGACTTTGATAATGCTTTTTTGAATGGCAGATTGGAAGAGAATGTCTTTATGGCCCAACCACAAGGATATGTTAGTACCAATAGTCATTTAGTTTGCAAACTAAATAAAGCAATCTATGGCTTGAAACAAGCTCCTAGAGCTTGGTTCAAGACATTAGAAGATACCTTGTTCCAATTTGGTTTTAAGAATACAAAATCAGACATTTCATTGTTCATCAAACATAATCAGTCACATGTAATCTATTTATTAGTATATGTAGATGACATTATAGTAATGGGCAATAATTCAAAAGAAATTGAACTATTGATATCTTTACGTTGGATCATGGGATTGTGTTCACGAAAGCCGCTGATCTTCGAATTTTCTCTTTTGCAGATGCAGATTGGGGAGGGAATTTGGAGGATAGAAAGTCTATCTCTGGATTCTGTGTATATCTTGGGAACAACCCTATATCTTGGAAGAGCAACAAACAAACTAAAGTGAGTAGAAGTAGCACAGAGGCAGAATACAAGGCTATGTGTGCAGCTCAAACAGAAATTATGTCCATACAACAGCTTCTACAAGAGTTTCGGATACCTCAAACTGTGGTGCCTACTATCTATTGTGATAATCAGAGTGCGTGTCTTCTTGCTGCAAATCCTATACTTCATAGCAGATGTAAGCATCTGGAGCTAGATCTACATTTTCTAAGGGACCTAGTTAACCAGAAATCTCTTTATATTGTGCATATTTTCTCTTCTGATAAGATTGCAGATTGCTTAACAAAATCACTGTCACAACACCTATTTGATAGGTATAAGCGCAAACTGAGAGTATTTCAGAACCCATACCTCAGTTTGAGGGGGGATATTAAGGATAGAGAGTAATAGTGTACAAGAACTGTGTGTAAAACTGCATTGTTGTCTTTCTTTGTATTGCTGTCTTTCTCAATTAGTGATTAGTGTCCTTCTTGATAAGTATTGAGCTTTAATAGTCACTAGCCATGTATATATATAGCAAACTTGGCTTAGCAAGTGTGTGATTTTAAAATGAAATGAAACTTGATTACACTCTCATTACAAGTCTTTGTCTCTGTTTTAATTTTTCTTTCCAAACCTATCACTGCTCTTTCTCATAGAGCTGAGCTTACTATGTTCTTTTTTTTTCTCTTTCTCTAAATCTTTTAGCATCAAAGAAGTTATTTTAAAATAATGAAAAATATTATTAAATAACATGCATTCATTTAGGAAAAGAAGTCTATGTCTATCTTTTTTTTTGGTAGAAGAAGTCTATGTCTATATGCTTTTAAAATGTCTTCACTTATCTTCATGGATTGTTAAAATTCAACGAGAATACCAGATTTCAACACCTACCAGCGTTAAGTAGGATAAATGTTAG
>NC_029792.2:6131410-6133350 GCF_000816755.2 Arachis ipaensis
TGAATTATTTTTAGGAATTTAAACAATAAAATTAAATTAAAAACTACTATGTATATACTAAAAATTAATCATCAAATCAATAATTATATATTTATATATAAATATATGTATTATTTAATTTATTTTTAATATATATTAAATATGACTAATTTAATAATTAATTCTTTTTGTACACCAGCTTAGTACGGTTAAAATTTTATTACTTAAAATTTTTGAAGTTTATCATTTATTGTTTAATCTTTTACAATTATCTAAGGAAACTTTCTTTGAAATAATGTGAAAGAGAAAGTATGAAGAGTTAATGTATAATTTATACAATGTGTATAATGGGGTTAAATTAAAATTAAAATTAAATTATAGATAATTAATTAATTTTGAATAGTTTACAATCTAAAATTTAAATCAAATAATTAGGATTACCGTCAGTTATAAAAACAAAGAAACTACCTCCCTCTCGCAATATGGTGTGACCTTTTTCTCTCCCTTTCTCCTTGAATTTCGTCAGTACAGCGCCGCCACGGTTACCAGCCGCCGTCGGACATCGCGCCGACATAATAACTGGATGTTCGATTCAACATGTATCTGGATGGTTAATTTATAAAACAAAATGGATGGTCATTTTGAGTATATGATCCCACTTATTGATTATGCGATTATCTCTAATCACAAATGATGGATGTTCGTGTCTACAATTAACCGGATGTTCAGCTGCGAACAGTGCGCCGGGATTGCTTCCAGCGACTGGGTATTAGCGCGGAGACTGGACGCTGCAGCTCGGCTCGGAGACGACGGCTGTGCTAGGTCGCGCGACAACGCACCGGTTGAATGTTCAGCGTCGACGTTGCGAATTCGGTACTGCCAACGACAGTGGACGTTCGCGAAGACGGATGGGCGAAGCAGTTCTCGTCAAAGCTGATGCACGTTGCAGGCAGCGGCGCGGCAGGGAATTTTCGAGCAACAACAGTGATGTGTTTTGGGGTTAGGGTAACCGACGATCAATAAAGGTGAATGGGGTAATTTGAATTATGGGTTGAAATTAGGGTAAATAAAAGTTCATTGTTATTTTTAATTTAATTTGGACTAAACAAATAGCCAATTGTACATATTATATAGATATCTCATTGTCTCCCTAGCGGAATTCAATGTGAAATTATAAATGGATGGGAGTGAAATCGTGAAAAACATTAAAATTATTCAACAAATATATATAATCAATCTCAAAATTGAAGTTACAATAGATTGCATATGAAAGTGAAAATTCATCCCCTTTTAACGTTGGTTATCTATCTATCATCGTGGAGTTATCAGTTATTATTCGTATTGTATGGAAATTCCATAACTGAAAAATGATAGATAATGACATACTATTGACATCTAGTAATATATATTATGGTTGATGAGCAACAACGCCCATTATTTATTAATTATTCAATTTTCTTTAGGGTTTACTGATGAAGCAGAAAGAAAAAATGCAAGAGGACTAAAATATCATTTTCTGAAATTCATGGGCTTAACCAACGTGTCAAGTCTGTAATACGAGGAAAGGTAGCTCCTCCTGAAGTGGTCACTTTCAAGTTTCAATAAATCTTTTTACTCCTATTTAATTTATGTTTCTCACTTTTGTACAAGGTAAAATATACATTTAATTGCTCATCTATTATTCCATTAATTTATCAACACAAATATTTGATTAAATGATAATATAATAATATAATATTAGAGATATAATTATTGATGTCTTCTCTTATCAACAGTGACACGAATCCAAAAATTTTAGAAGTGAGAGCAAAAATATCTATACTAAAATAAATATTATTGGACATTATTAATTATACTAAAAATATAATGGAGATATAAAAATTAAAAAGAGTTAATAAACACTTTTATTCTTAAAATACTATTTATTATATATAATTTATAAAAAATATTTTTTTATTTCT
>NC_029792.2:6133520-6134474 GCF_000816755.2 Arachis ipaensis
AGAGATCCAATTCAATTCATGTCCATTTTTTATACGTTGTTTTTTTTTTTTAAGAAAAAGAAATATTTTGGCCTTTAATATTTTTATTTTGAGATAATACAAAATTTTTGTTAAACAATTTGTCAAATACTAAGTAATAATTAATTGTTTTCTGTGTATCATGTGAATGATTTGATGATTGGCAATAAAACCAATTTTTCTAGAAGAAACAACAAAGAAGTTAGGATGTGATTTTGCCTTATATTAATTTATGAAATATAAAAGATAAATACTTCACTAATAATATTTTTATATGAATTTTTATTATTATTTGATAAAATTTTAATAGAAAATTGATATTATTTTAAAATAATATTAGGATCAAAATAGATTTATAGTTTAAAAATTATGTTGCCTTTTACCGTATACGGTATATTAGGACATTTAATTTGATTTTACTTTACACTAACCTGCATAAATCCACACACAGAAAAAATAGTATTTCACTAGACACACCTTAAAATTCTTCAATAGTAATAGAGCAAGAACAAGATAGAGAAGCATGAGAAAAAAACAAGAACAAAGACATTATTGTATTCTTGTGTGAAAGGGCCCCACAGAAAGCTCATTGGCTACAACATTGACCTATCAGCAAGTGTAGACCCCACAGCTTCCGTGGTGTGGTGTGCCGCCAAAAAAACCCTCTCTGCTCTCTGATTGGCACGTGGGCCCCGCACACGAGAGAGTTGCAAGAATCTTACAGTGGGCCCGCACTTAAGCCCAACGTGGTCTCGGGCCGACGCGTGTTTTACTTTGTCGGGGACCCACCGAGCTTGATGCCCTGTTCTTCTTCCACGTGTCGATAGGTATATGAGTGTGGGGCCCTTTCCTTTCCGTAAAGTCCAACAACTTTCGCAAAGTCGCAGTAGCTGGCACGTGGGGATAGCATGGGACCCACATCTACTTGCCTAACCT
>NC_029792.2:6134517-6154394 GCF_000816755.2 Arachis ipaensis
GCTATATGCTATATAAGTTTATTATTCATCAGCTTCGCTTTCAAATTTTTGAGGATTTGTTAGTAGATAGTAGCGGATATACTATATTATATATCAATTAGTATCCTATTTCAAGTGCTGAAAATTTTGATTACAATAGCATTATATAACTTTTACGTCACATCTATATATTATATATAATAATTGTGTTTCAAAAGCAGCAAATCATGTATGCACTTTTCTATGAAAGCATTGGATAAAATATTAGAGAAATCTCTTTTCGGAGCCAAACGTTCAGCTATATATTTCTATATACAGGGAAACAAAAACATCAAATATATAATATATGTTCGTTACATGGTATATATTGAAGGCTTGAAGCCAAAGGCTTGTCTACGTCAAGCGCTGGAATTTGGATTCATAAAAGGGCATGAAGCGACTCAAACCAATATTATAATAACGTCAATTAACAAAAAAATTTACGTACACTTATCTTTATATGAAGTTATTAATTGAGAATCGTTAAATAATAATTTAGTCAAACATATCAGATTATTTAACGTTTTTCAATTAACAACTTCACGTGAAGATAATTACATGTAAGTCTCCACCGTCAATTAATTGTTCTTGTAATTGTGTTTGTAGGATAACGCTACCAAACACACCCATGTGAACTACTATTTAGTGCATAATAGTGTTTAGCTTTGAAATTTCTGGAATCATTATTAGCGAGTAAGTGACTGTTTTATGTAACTAATTGTATGACTTTGAGTTCTTTAAATATATATATGTATACGATATATAAATATAATTAAAAAATCTTAGGACAGGATAAGATAAAGTTTCTCTTTATTAACCATATCCGAGTTTTGATATTATTCTCCCTATATTCTGCTAGAAAAGTGGTCAACTATAGTAACAACAAATACACTATACGCTTATTAGTATATAGTAGTATAGTACAACGTCAAAATCCTCGAAAGGAAACATGTCACCAACTTAATGGGAGATAGGGGGTTTGTTGATATAATATTTCTCCAGTGCCTAATTCGTGTGAGTTGCTATCTAAAGTGATGATGCGATCTTGGACGGTATTGATGTGATTTTCGATTGATCAAACGTTGTAGCACTGTCATATGTATGTGGAGGACTAAATAAAGACCCACTATCCCTTCTGAATAGGACAACCTTTTTTAATCTTAGAGATGCTGTAGGACTTACCCCTTTTTTTTTCGAGCACATGGTTTCATAATGAAAATAAAAGTCCACTACTTACTATATGTGTATATACGAGAGTACCCCAATAGAAAAAAAAAAAAGGAATCTTTCGTTACTATAAGAGGCTAGAAATAATATGAAACAGAAACAGAAACAACGTTAATGATTATTTTCGCTTCTAGAATGGTCAATATTAATTACTTGGTTTATTAAATTGATCAAATTAATTAGGAAAAGTATGGGTAGCCAATGGAATATTTGTACAATGCGTACAATGGAAGTTTAGAGAGTATTAGAGATATAACCATTAGTGTTACTTTTTCTCATCAGCGTAAGCTTCTGGAATTAGTGGTATCATGACATGGTATTAAAATTCTAGATTCAAAAAGTCAAGAGTTCGATTTTTGGTGAATCCCATTTTACACATTGTACAAATAAGTCATTGACTTCCTAGCGGGACTCAATTAATTAATATGGTATGAAGAAGAAAGTCTACATGGTTCTAGATGCCGACGACTATCGTATGTTTAGCTCTCCTATTTTTTGATTTGTTTTGGTAAACTAGATAGGATGATGATATCTCTTGATATTTTAGTTCTGTCTATGGTTATGGATATTTTGTATATTAGTTTCACTTTCATAGATTCATTGTCATTAGTTGTTTTCTGTGTATCATGCGAATGATTTGATGATTAGCAATAAAATCAATTTTTCTGAAAAACAAAAAAAACAAAAAAATTAAGATGGGCCTGTTTAGATTAATTTATGAATCAATAAAATTAGATGTGAGCGGTTTCATGACTCATCAAGACATGTATCAATTAGTTCCTTAATTAAAAGTTATAGATTTTGATAATTATATCAGTGTATTATTAGAAAATAGTATATTAATCATAGATAGATTTTTAAGACAGAATTTGTTATCGAAAATATCGAGATAACTTAATTAATGTTCCAAGACTTCCTTTCATTTAATCAATTCAATAATGATCAAAATTTATGCCAAATATTTTAATTATAATAATTTTTTTAAGAAAAAGTATAGGGTACCAATATATTATCTCTCAATTTATTGTCAATAATAATTAATTATTATATTTTAAACACATGTATAAGGAGACATATTTAGAAAATACATTTATAAAGACATTTCCATTAAACACAGCTATCAAAAAGACATTTTTATTAGACACATCCGTAAAGACACTCCTATTAAATATAGTCATAAATAAAATTTGGCAGAAATACTGTTGGTAACGTAGTAGAATTGTTTTTTTAATAATGGATATTATTCATGCACAAAATATCACTCTTTTCATGCCGAATGTTGAAAATTCGTGTTACTTGAATATATATTTTATATCAATATCTATGCGAGATGTAGGGGTTGAGTTTCCTACTCTTTGTAATGATCAAAAGACATGAAGATATTTTCATCATTAATTAGTTACACCTTTTTTTATATATATCCTTTTCTATATATTTCTCTGTCAAAGTTTCTTAAATTTTTGAAGATGAAACCGCTGAATTGTAGTAAGGGATGGGGGGACATGTATGAAGGGCAGATACAAAAGAGGATGACTATGTTACGTTCAGTTAACATCACCCATATACATTTCAAATGTCAATTGTCAATCCATTTATAATTATATATATGTAGCATATCATATAGGGTACTGGCTTTTTCTAACTTTAGACTTGTAATAATAATAGTAATAATAACTAAGACTAAGAATTTGAAAGGACAAATTGACTTTGAAGAATGAATGTGGAGTGGAAGTATAACGAAGAATTGTGATTCGTTCCCTTTCATTTCACTGCTTACTATTATTAGGAAGCACAACACATGGTGGTACATATATATTTGTGATGACTTGCCAGAAAAAGAGGTACGAATTTTACCTTACAGATCAGGGATACTCGTGCACTTTCTTTGATTCTCTTATTGATTATTGCTATTTCACTTTAAAAGCTTTATGTTCAATGCAACTTCAATTAAATACAATGATGTAGATTGTGGAGTCGTGTAGAATGTAGAGATATACCACCAATTAAGCAAAGTACATATAGAAGGACAACTTTTTGACCTGTCACCCACACTTGCCTCTCTATAACTTGGGTCAATTCTAGTTCAATAAGAGATAAAAAAAAATTTTAATATGGTGGGTTGATGGTGAAGGCTAATTTTTTTTATATGAAAAAAATATTGGTGTTTTTGTTGGAAATGGAATTGTTTGATGTAATTATAGGTGGATGAATTTTGTAGACCGAGAATCAATACTTGGAGGAAGTGTTGCAATATGTGGGACGTGTTACCCACATGGCAACATCTTAGCCAACAGGCAGGGGCGTATTGAATACGTAACAACATCCTAACTAACACACAGAAAGTATGTTAAACACATGTCAAGTTATAGCATCACGCTTTCTTCGTGTTGTATCAACATTTTTTGCACATCTATAATATTGTAATATACTCAAAATATCAATATTCAATTAAAACACCATCTTCATTTTCATATTAAAAATAATTTTCAAATGGTAAAATTCCAAAAAATGGGAATATAAGAAAAAACAGAAATCTTCAGTGTATTTTTTAACATTAATAATTTGTGGAGTGAATTACTAATATAAATACTATTATTTTTAACAAATATATTTTAATAATTTATATATGTAAAATTTGAAAAATATAGATACAAATTATATTAACTTGTGTGTATAAATTCTGATAAACATAAGTACAAAATAGATGCTTCTTATATTTAACTTACTCTGGCAAATTCTCATATCAACCATAAGTAAATAATAAAATCATATCATTTTTGTGTAACTCACCTCACTAATGATCATATTAAAACTAAAAGTGGTTCAAGTAGCTTTCTATTCTTTTTTTTTCAACTTCTTTTTCTTCAAGTACAATTTCGCCTAGTATTATTTTAACATAATATATCATATTCTGTGTTGAAATTATTTATTTATTTATTTATTTATATATAGTAAAAAAATTAAACTAAAATAAAATGATGAGTATGTTAAAGAAATATGTTTTGGTAATATGTGCAATGTATATATCCGGTTACTATTTGATGATCTTGGATAGCATGATAATGGTTGATGAAGGGATATTTTTGGTTGCATTATTATTGGTGTGTTGAGTGGTTATTGAAGGGTGGAGGTGGGGGCTAAGGCGACCGCAGCCGCGTTACTCGGTAACATGAATAAGTGTATGGACAAAACTCTCATATCTCAATTGATTCTTATGCATGCGTGCTTTACTAATATTTACAATCACTTCAAGACAACCCTCATGCTAACTCTCTCAATTAACCTGCTTTCCACGTTATCTTTGGGACCGAACCATGCACCACCGGAGAATAATATTTATATCAACTTTGAAAAAACACAACCTAATTGACCTCGGAATTTTAACGCCAACGACACTACACCATATCCGACAAATAGCAGCGGTTATGGCAAGGATTAGCAGCGGTTAAAAAATCGTTGCAGAACAGATAGTAGTGGTTGAAATATCTGCTAAAAAATAACGTGCGGCTAAACTTTTTGCAGCGGTTAATAGCAACCGCTGGAACAACTGCTGCTAAATGGTATTTTGTAGCGGTATAGTTTTGCAGCGGTTCTTTCCGCTACAAATAATATAATCTCTTCGTACTCACCTAGAGATTGCAGGTTTAAGTTTCACTCCTAACTTTTAAAAAAATAAAAGTTTGGAGCTTTAACTATCCTATGTATATGATCTCTACTCATCTTTCTCAAACTATCTAAACTTAACAACGATAAAATATACTTTTTGTCCATCAAATTCGTTAAAAATATCTTTAAAAATTATTTTGTTTCAATTTTATCTTAATAATTTTTTATTATTTACCTCAAATGTATTTTTGATAAAAGATTGTTCTTATTTCTGCGAAGTTGTTGAATTATTAGTCTTGAACTTCTTAAAAAATTAATTTCTAAGAGTATATTTAATACAAATAAAAAAAATTTTAGAATAAAAATTGAAATAAAATAAAATAAAACTTAAAAATATTTTAAAATTTTTTTGACAAATTTTACGCTATAGACAATATTTCATAATAGGGTTATAAACTTATAATCATAATAATGAAGAGAAGTTTTAGAGCAATGGATGAGTTCTTTATTTGAATTAAAACATGAAATTTGTTATTGGCATTAGAGAATATATAGAAAATTTGTTGTTATTTTAAATTTAAATTACTTTGTTCGATTAGAACTAGGTTTAAGTTTTATCATTTTATTAGTTATTCAATTAGTTTTATCATTGTTACAGGAATATTTTTGTACCAAACTGTCTTTTTCGTTTACTTATTTATTTATTGTGAAGGGGTTGAAATATTTTGCTTTCAATAGTGTTACAAGACTTTTCTTCCCTTTGTTTCTTTTAAATAAAGAAAAGTCTAGTTTCCTTCACAAGTCTATCTTCTGTCGTTTGTCTATCCTTCTGTAACGAGTATACATTATTTAAAATGTAAAATCACTTTATATTGTAAATTAATCAAATTATTATAAGACATAAATCATTGGTTTTTTATATATTTATTTTGGATAATTGAGAAGGAGGCGTTGAAAATCAAAGGAGCATGCATCCCTCCTTGGCATCATGGAAACAGAAATAACAAACGAAACCTCCTCAACCATATTTTTTAGCCCTCTATCTTTCTTACATATGTTGCACATAGTTATCTAAGAAAAAGTATATGGAACCAACTCTAAATCAACAAAGAATGGAACAACTTAGTTAATTATAAATATAGTAATTAGTTTTATTTATTTATAATTTAAAATATTGGTTATTAAATATTTCACTTCTCAATGAAGTACTAACAAGTTCAAATGTCTAAAACATGATAAATCAGAAAACAGATTCAGAACCATCCAATTTACAAAAAAAAAAAACATCTTAATGCCTAGCATAAGCACTGTCTACATAGAAATTTTAGATTTATCCAAAAATATTTAGCTGATTTTTGGTTGGAACCATCTTGATTTTCTAACATTATTGTATTAATTATTAATAGAAAATCACTCCAATTTATAGGGATATTTAACAGTGTCATGATATTACTCTCTTACAAAATTTAAACTCATAGAAAGACCATATAAATAGTTAAAAAAATATATAAATAATTATATCTCTAACATTTAAATACTTCATACAGCTATTTAAATTTGTTTGTATGCAAAAGAGCAAGTTTAAAGTGTGCCAAAAGGATTTGACAAATGGGTTTGGGCATCGTTATATCTACTTATAAATTATAAACAAAAATAATGTTATATAATTAATTTTTTTCAGTTAATATTAATTAACTTTTTTAAAATTATTTAATTTATTTTAAATTATAAATATAAATTTATACCCTAAAATTAGCCAATATTAACTAAGTAAAAGTTGTTTCATTCCCTATACTTTCTCTTATATAGTATATGATTATTGTAATAGCTTACTTGTACTAATAGTTGTTGTAATAGTAGGAGCTGGTCACACCACACCCACCGGGGCTTTAATTCTGTTATGGTGGGCATTTTGGGAATCAGATGAAACGATTTATTAACACTTGCTCCCTAGAACACTTTTTAATTAGCTAATTTCATAAAGTAAGGGAATTAAGATTGAACACTAAGTAGCTCTCAATTTATATATAATCAATTTTCTGATTTCATCAAAATAAATAAATAAACAAATAGAAGTTCTCCTATCCTCTTTAAAAAAAATATTTATAAAAAATTTAAGTTATAGGCCTAAAAAATAATGAATATATATAATATAAATAATGTCATAAAATTATTTATATATTTAAAAATTTATGTTATGAATAAAAAAATACTTATGAATGGTTGTATATGTAAAACACTTTTTCATGGTCATCTTAAAATGTATTCTTACATGTTTAGCTAAATTTTTAGAATAGTTATAAACACTTTTTAGAATAATTTTTGATGATGATGAGGCACCCCCACATATGTGTAGACCCAGAATTTGTAGCTAATGAATGAGCCAAGCGAACAACTACCCCTTGTGGTCCATTGCCACAACTGTTCATTTCGAGGTCCTGTCCAATGAGCTAAATGCTCTTTAATTAATTCTTCTTTTCATGCGAATTTCTCAGATCATATGCTGCAACTTGCCTTAGCAACACACATTTCCACCATTATTATTTTCAACATCACCTAAATATTGTTATGAAATTATTTTGTAACAGGTCTTTTAGTATAAGAGTTTCTTCCTAAGTATTTTTTTACAATTAATAAAGATTGAATTCTAGATTTTTTTTTAAATTTAAATTAATAATATCTTTAACAAATAAACGTATATTTTGTTTTCTGTTTCCATATCACCTAGCTCAATTAATTACTTTGGCATTTACATTATTTTAACTCAAATATTGGTTAACAAAAATTTGTTTGGCCATTCATCAATTTGCTAATTATTTTAGAGTAAAATTGGAGAACCGGTATATATAGCTTGTATTAATTGTGCATCAATTAACATGAAATTACTAGCTAGAGGTCAAAATTGAGATTCGTTGAAAAGAATTGACACAAGCTTATGAAGAAGGGGGTAATAAGTATGGTTGTGATGAAAGGGTGATGTTAGTTCACTTAGTTTGGAGCCAACAACAATAATAACAATAAGAGGTGATTCAAAAGCAAGGGATGAATAGATAGAAAATTTAACTTTTGTGATTCTCCATGTTCAATTTTGATTGACTTGGGAGTAGACACACTTTTTGTGGGCCAATAACACAATGATTATTTTGGCCACCATGCAAAAGTAGCAGTCACTATATAGGGCTGTTTGGATCAGCACTCATTTCTATGGAGCTATCCCTAATTAGAATGTGAGGCACAAGGAAGGTAAAAAACAAAAAAAAAAGAGAAAATATAGATAACAATTTTTTTAAACAACGTAAACAACAGATTAAAAAAAAGTTAATTTTAATTTTAAAATTTAAATTTTAAATTAATTAAATTTATTCATGTTTAGTAGACTTGAGATGTAGTTTATTATTCACATTGTTCATAATCTCTATTATCTACCTATCGAAATTACAACAAAAAAAAAAGAAAAAGAAAAGCATTTATAGTGGTTTCTTGCTAGCAATGGAGCTATCCTCTACAGAAGAAATTAAAGTGGCAGCCACACCTTTAATTTCCTCAATCCCAACAAATTCAAGCTCATAAGCTAGTCTATTCCTACATATACCTTTGCTTTGATATGCCAATAATGCGCAATATAATCTAATATTCACTACNACAGAGACTATCTAATGATTTAAAGACCTGTTATTTGCACCATGTTATTAACATGATATTCAAGACTTAACCAAATATGAAAAAAGAAAACGAAAAAAAAAAGTGTCTTGATTGATAAATTATTATTATTATGTATACGTAGCAGGTAGAGGGTGGAAAAAAAGAGGTTAATATAGGAAAATAGTGAGACAAGAATAAGAAGACAAGGAATAGGGAAGGAGGGAAGAAACGTCTTAGAGAAGCCATCAATTTCCGCAAAGGGAGCAAGTTGAGGAACTATATGGTTACAAATATCGCAGCATCAACCATGGATCGATGCCTAATCAAATAGTAATGATGTTAAATCATAAATATATATTATTTGTATTGAGTCGGATCTCATCCGATCTTATGGTGCAAAATTAGCCTCATCGAGAGTGATAGGTAGTAATTAAATTATTAATATTATAAACTAGTATTCTATATATTTAACAAATGGAAAAATGACAAAGGTAGCTTGTGCCCATCATGGGCATCAAAAATTGAGAGTCCTAACTTCAAAGATTAAATTATATATTAAACAGATACCCATTATCCCACATAAGTCTCTTCCCCCTTAATCCACTTTTTTTAATAATGACCTCAATAGATTCCTTTTCTCTTAATTATCATCTTCATTAGATATTGTCACTAAAAAGCGAGATTAACGTAACCTTGATGATATATAGAACTAAATTAAAGTTAAATTCCGCTTGTCAGTCAACTAAATCCATAATTATTTATTAACTTCAATTTTTAAAATAATTTATTTAAAAATATATACGTTCACTAATAAGTTATTACAAGCTACACATGATCATTATCGCTAGATATTATAATATAAAGAGAAACTGTTGATCTAATCAGATCTGGGCCATCTTCAAACTTTAGACTTAACTTTTTCACATGTGACGTTTATAATTATGCAATGTAATCCCTCAGCCAATAGGAAACAGTAGCTAAAAGAAATGAACTCATAATAACGAACAAGCCCTTTGTATAGAATGAAATATAGCTAGTTTAGAATTGAAGATAGAAGGGTTTTTTTTTCTTTTTCACTATAATATATTCACCAGATTGAAAGACCAATGATTAATTTTTCGGATATGCAGAGACATACAGCATGATCAGTGATTCTGTTAGTAAATAAATTTCATTCTCATCTTTTATAAAGAATCTAATTCGAAAAACATCATTAAGAGAGATATTTATATGTCATTTATTTATATACTAATTCATCTTAATAAAATAGATTCTACGTTTAATTGAGAAAGTCTAGCACCAATATTTTTATTAAAATTTGACCAACACTTAATCAGCAAATAATGTCCTGTTTTTAAAAGCTCAAAGTCATATGTCATCTTGTTATGGACAGGTCAATTCTATATTTGTCATGTTAGAGTTTTCTGTTGAATCCAACGGAATAAATTCAACAGAAGAGTTAATTTGTACATATTTTATAAGGGTTAGGGACGACATAAATGTATTTTTCATTTTTCAAAAACGAAAATATTTTCGAAAAAAAAGGTTAGGGACCTGTTTATCTTTTTTTTTTTAAAAGTAATTCTACACTATTAAATATAATCTCACATCATTAAAAATATTAATAATAACTAATTGATGGCTACAAATTACAAAACTGGTGTCCCTAGCACTCCTCTTAAATGTAATTAGTTATATTGTATTATTATTAGCTAATAAGAAAGTTCTTTGATATTACACATGTGGTTATAAATGCATTTGTATATTAACAAACACGTGTTAATTAATAAATTAAGTATGGGGTGATACATAAATAAACTTTTGCTAATTAATTAATCTTTTAATGAGGTTTTATTGCATGCTCTTGTTTGACGACTCACCTACTTGATTTTTTTTTGTTTTATTTATTGCTAGAACTAGGTTATCCACAACTATAAGTATCCATGTTGAGCTAAAAAACTTAATCTAATCTAAGCTCATGTTTAGATAATTCGATTAAAGTAGTATATATGCATGCAGGCATGACAAGAATTAACTTAAAATCAATTTAAACTATATGTATTAATATTATGATAACAAACAAGATATGAACTATATTGACTGGCATGAATTCAGCTTCAAAGAGTTGCAAGCAGCAGAAAAATGTAAAAATGTAAGAGAGAAAGAACCGCGTGAAGTTTGTATTGCAAGAAAGAGAGTGAAATAGAGAAAGTATGAGTGTATTTTATCCTCACATACGCGCGTACGCGAATAATGGTCGTTGTAATTGAGCTCAATGCAATCTAATTACAACTGGCAAAACATATTTGATTAAGACTATTCTAGTCCTAACAAACTATATAACTAACATAACTAACTTAACTACCTTATTCACTTATATCTTCCTCAAACTTAGCTGTGGTTGTGGTAATCACTCTAAGTTTATCTCTAAATTTGTGAAAGAGAGGTACAGAAAAAGATTTTTGTAAAAATATCTCCTATTTGATTAGATGAAGAAAGGTAGACAACATAGAGTTTTTTTTATTGTTAATCATGTCTCTAAGATAGTGAAAATCAATGGTTAAATTACACGATTAGTTTCTACACTTTCAGTGAAATTATAAATTGGTTCCTACATTTTAAAAATTTGTAATTAGGTCTCTAAAAAAAATTAAAATTTGTAATTAGTCCCCACCAACGTTTAGCACAAAAAAATGTTAAATGTTGTTATTTTACCATAATATCCTTACGAAGTAATGTTTTAAGGACTCATTTATTTTGAATGAGAAGATGATGATCTCTCACAACATATCTTCAGTATCTTTATTAGGTTTCAAGAATTTCTTTAAGTTTGAATGGATCCAAACCAGTTATCTGAAGGAAAATCAACATCTAGGAGTATGAATAAGAGAAGACATCGATACTTCTGTGGAAAGAGGTGGTGGTGCTCTCCTCGTCGTCCATAAACAGTCCAGATAGGAGATTTGTGGCTTGTTGTAAGTTACCAAAGTGTAATTTCTTTGAGTGGATTGACGAAGAAGATGTGAAGGATAAGGAGAGAATGACTCATTGTTTTTGTGGAGATCTACTGACACTTCGAACCTCCAATACTGTGATGAATACAAATAGAAGATTTATCTCCTGTCCCAGTAGAAGATGCAAGTTGTTTGAATGGATTGATGAAGAAGATAAGGCTAGATCTCGATCTAAATGCACCTAACAAAGAAATAAGACTCTAAAGAGCTCAAAACATGCTAGAGAATTTGAAAGGTTGGATGAAACTAATAATTCTACACTAATAGAGGCAAAAGAAAGAAAAATAGATAGATTAAATATAAAGATAGGATACATGGATGGAAGCAAATGTTAGAAAATTGTATTTTAATTTTACATTCCTCCAACAACAAATTAGAAGAATGGAGAGTGATATGAAGAAGCAAAAAAAATTGCAGAATATGATATTAACTTGTATGGTAGTGCTAATATTTACAGTGTATTGGTTTAATTAAGTTTCATGAATTAGAACAAAAGAATATCTGCAGTGTATTTGTGTAGTGTTTAGTGTTAAATGTAATCATCTTTTTTTTTTTTTTACCAGTAACAAGTAATAATAAAAAATAGTTAACATTCATATCATTCTTTTTCACAAAGGTCTATTAGACAAAATACATAATAAAGTAGTTAACATTCATTAAAGTGTAGTTAAAGTGGTCTCTCTACAACAGCAAGCCACATGCCAAACAGAACAAAAGTAATAAAAAGAGATCGACCATATGACAACAATAACACAAACAAAACAAGCATCCCAAATAGGGTTCAATAAAAGTAGTCCAATACCACTAAAAGCACATGGACATAGAATTTAATAAAGTTCACAACCAGAAACTAATACTACTAAACCCTAAATACCTAAAAAAACTAATATGCTGTGAGGTCAATCGTTTTATTTGGTCCAGCTTTTACCTTTCTCACACCTATCTTAAGTCTTCTACTGCTCTTTACACTAAAAATTCTTGTCTTAGATAGTGATGGAGCTGTGAAACTTGTTGGAGCTGGTGGAGGCACTGGTGGAGCTATGAAACTTGTTGGTGCTGGTGCAGATAGTGGTGGAGTGCAGCTATGACACTTGTTAGAGCTGGTAAAGGTAATGGTGGAGCTGGTTGAGGTAGTAGTGGAGCTGTGAAACTTGTTGGAGCTAGTGCAGATAGTGGTGGAGCTGTGAAACTTGTTGGAGCTGGTATAGGTAGTGGTGGAGTTGGTTGAAAAACAGCAACAATAGGTATAGCAGACCTAGCATTTTCAGATCTTAATCCTCTACCGCACCCCCTTCTCATTCCTCTTTGGCTTACAGTAGCAGAAGGAGCAGTGAAAGTTTCAACAGGAGCAGGAGCAGGAGCAGGAGCACTGCCTTGAGAAGCAGAAGCACTGCCTTGAGGAGCAGGAGTACTACCCTAAAGAGCAGCACTTGCTTGAGGTGAACTTCTAGATCCAGGATTGTTTCCTGAAAATAAGATCACATAGTATAACATAAGAAATATAGTTTAAAACCAAAAGGAACAAGCCAAGATTTGAAACCAGAGACCTGTTATGTTTGGATTAGGACAATGCCTCCTATTGTGTCCATATATATTGGCCACAGTTGCTGCAGGTAACTGTTAAGTCCTACTCCTATTGTTGCAGGTCTGACTACAAGGCTAAAAATCTAGTCGTAGTTGACTCATTGTCTCTGATGAAAGCATTTGGCCACAAGCCTCGCTTTATACTTCTGAATAGTTCCATCAGGGTTCCTCGTTACTCTAAAATCTATCGACAGCCTATTGGCTCCGAATAAGCAGGTGGATCAACCAGCTTCTAGGTTTGGTTCTTCATGAGGGCTGAGTATTCCTCATTCATTGTTTCCTTCCAGTATGGGATTGAATGTTACAGAAGGCTTAGAGAAGGGGGAGGGTTGAATCTATGGCATTCTTTTACTTTGATTAGATTATGTCTTTATGTCCAACTTCAATCTTGATTTTTGTTTGAACTGTGCAGCAAAAAAATTAAGAGACAATTTAAATTTGTCTCATAAATTTCAGAAAACAGAACAATAAGAGAAAGAAGAAGTTGACACAATCATATATTTTGGTTCAGTTGCCTTGCGTAATGCAACCTACATCCAGTTTCTACCATAACAGTGGTGGAATTTTCATTATAGTCAAAGTATTACATACACCAGTTCCCAAGATTCACACAATCCTATATGAACACATAAGTTTCTTCCCAAATTTGACTTGGTTATGCTAATACCTAACTCTTTACACTAAGTGCTTACCCAACTTAGCAAGGGACACCTCACTGGTACGAGATACAAGACAGAAAATTACAACCAAAGGAAATCTGAAATCACTCTTGGCTTTTTTTCTCAAGTGTTTCACTCAGCCTTTTTCACTCTTAGGCTTTTTATCAATGTCTCTCTCTTAGCCCTTTACCTCTCAAAGACAATACAGAAAGATATAAATTGAAGAAGAAATACAAAATAGGAAAATATGAAGGAGATGATGAATAACAGCCTTTGTTGCTAATAAGTTGAATCAGATTAAGCAGAATGTTTCTTTAGCTTAGAAACACTGTCCAAAACGTTGAGCTCTTCACAGGGAAACTCTCAAACAAAATCAGATTCTAGTTCTCTCTCCTTGCTTCAAAAAAGAAAACCTTTTTCTTTTTGTACATTGTACAGAGTCACAGTTTAGGTTTTTCTTAAGTCAACTCTTTGAACTCTGAGCTTCCTTAGCTTGTCATCTCTCTTTCTTCAATTAACCCCCAAATTAGGTATTTTAAAGCTGGTTCTTTTTGTTTGACCGAAGACCTCAGAGCAACAAAAAAGTTGTTCAGTGGTAAACCCAAATTCAAACCCTTGAGATAGTGCTTTATTCCCAAGAAACAATTTGAACATTTGATTCATAGCAGTGATTATCAGAAATCACTTTCTCCATATATTCCAAATTGGCATTGTAGAATTTTGAAGAAAGACTAAAGAAAATAATTTGCATGCAAATGGAAATAAATCACCTTTATCCTCTGACTTAGCTTAGCTTGCTTTGATTAGAGCGATTAGACATTTACTTTTGTGATTTACCTTTCTTTTTCTTTCTTCTCTGGTAGATGAACCAGGAAGAAGCTTTCTCTCTTTCTTCATGAGTCTAACTGAAGAGAACTTTGTGGACGTTGGCTTCAACTTAGATGGATTAACTTAGACTTGGATTGGCTTTCTACTCAACCCAATTGATTTCTTTGTTTCATTTCTTTGGGCTTTGAGAGTTAGAGAACCCATCAATAATTTTTTGTTTCTTGTTTCCATCTCTTTAGGCTGCTGCTACTTTAATTTTGGCCTGCAATACTTATAAAAAACAATCTAAACTAATTGGGTGTTTAACCCAATAAATCAATATTTGTTATCATCATTTAAGTTAATTATGCTCTTAACTCTATAGGAATTGCAAGTGCCTGAGCAATTGAGTGTGGAAGGTTATTGTTGGTGTCTTCTTCGACAACTAGAGTGGTAGCAAACACTCTGGGTTTAAAAATTTCACTCTTGCTTCGAGTTTGCATAGCATGGGTGTTTTGAGCAGTAAGAGAGGCACCATTGGGTGGATCAACCTAAATGTTGGGTCCAATAATAACCTGTAAAGGCATAGTTATAGATGATTTTGCATTTTCAACAATTACATTAGCAGAATTATTAACAGATGTAACATTAGTTACATGAACAGATGTTGTTGGCAATGAATTAGATATAAAATTAGTAAAATTAGAAGGAGGATCATGAATGCCTATGCATGTTAGTTGAATTGTATAGGTGAAGGGTGGTATGGTTTTGGTTTTTCAAGATTGAGGGTGGTGTGATAGTCACTAAAGAAGAGAGAAAAAAGGGAATTTGTGTTCACAAAATAGGACATGGAAGGTAATACACACTCTGCCTGATGGAGATAGGCACTTGTAGCCTCTATAGTTTAGCTATAACCAATAAAGATACACTTGATGGACCTATGATCCAAATTGTGTCTGTTATATGGTCTTAGCTAGGGATAAAAGGTGCAGCCAAAGGGCTTTAAAGTACTGTAATCAGGTGAGGTATGGAAGAGAGTTTCTAGTGGTATTTTGGGGTTAAGAACTGGGGTGGGCAGTTTGTTTATGAGGTAAGTGAAGGTCAATATTGATTCATCCCAAAAAGATATGGGAAGGTTGGCTTGGGACAATAATGTTAGTGAGGTCTCTGTTAAGTGTCTGTGTTTCCTTTCTACACAGCCATTCTGTTGGTGTGTGTGAGGACAGGTAAGCTTATGCTGAATTTCCTGTTCTCTAAGGTATTGAGTGAACACTTTGGATATGTATTCTTCACCGTTATCTGTTTGAAGTGCTTTAATTTTATGGTTTGTTTTGGACTCTATCATAGTTTTAAACTGACAGAAAGCTATGAATGTTTGTGATTTTGTTTGGAGGAGATAGGTGAAGGTGTATCTGCTGAAGGCATCGATGAAGCAAACATAATACTTGAAGCTTGATCTGCTAATGGTTGGTGGAAGCCCCCAAAGATCAGAATACACTAGTTCTAAAGGTGTGTTGTATTTGGTTTGTGACTTTGAGAAATGGAGTTGATGTATTTTATTGATGAGGCATTGTTCACAGTGTGTGTTGGAGCTGCTGTGCTCTTGGCAAAATGGGATTTGATTCTTGGTGATGAGAACAGTTTTGGTAATATTGTGTAAGGGGTGGCCTAGTCTACGATGCTAAAGGTCAAATGTGCTAGTGTTATTGGATTTGGAATTCGGTTCTTGATTGCCTAATTAAGGGCTTGCTGTTAATTTCAGGTATGTTAGTTATAATAGCATCATTAGAATCGACAGTATTAGCAGTGATAGTAGAGTCAGAAGAAACAATATTGGCCGCAACTTTATTTATATTGGGAATGACATGATGATGAATTTGAACATTATTGTTTGCACTGCTATCTTGACTACTACTGTTATAACTACTAGTGTGCTGTCTATCGCTATTACAACTGCTAAATTCTTCTTCTTTTTCTTTTATTAAGCTGTGACTATTTTTTGCTTTGTGAACTGTACTACTAACTTGACCATTATTATTAAAACTGCTAGTACTGTTGCTACTACTGATGCAGTTATTAATCACTTCTTCTTTTTCTCTTGTTGAGCTGTTGCTATTCTTTTTCTTTTCCTCTTTTCTTTCTTTTTTCAGACTATTAGCAAGTACCACACTATCAGCAATATTAGCACAAATTTTCTTTTTCTTTTCAGCAGAAAAATCTTGAACTTTATCAATTTTTTATATTGGCCTTTGTATCTGAATGTTATCAAAATGATATAATATATTTCTAAGCCTGCCTTGTAGTAGAATTTTTTTGAATTTTTGGTATTTTATTTACAGCATACAAGTAAGGTCAGAATTCAAAAAATACTCAAATTGTCAAGTGCAAATTTGGAGACATACACTAAATTATTTGAAATTTATAGGACATAAAGCAAATTCTAGAGTTTAAAAAACTTGTTTGACATAGATGCATGCATGATAGTCCTTCCAATGTTAACAATATTCATATCTTTCCATTACCTCTAAACACTTGCTCAGGTCTCTCATATTCTGAATTGTTGATCAGGTTCATTTGATCAAAAGTGATGTAGTGAAATGCTCTAGAGTTAGGATACCATTCTGTGTCACTGCTGCTTGCTGGAACTGTTAGCAAAGCTTGAGGAGCTTGGTTAGGGTGGTTTGGTTGTTGAATGCATTGGTAGTAGGATTGTGTTTGGTTGTTTTGTTGATGGAAAGCACCATTTGGTGGCAGAGGCACCTGATTAGAATGTTGAAGTTGTGGATTTTGGTAACTTTAGTTGAATCTATGGTAACATTGCTAGATAGTATGAGCCATTCTTCCACAAAGCTGACATTAAGCTCTGTTCCCTTGCCACTATGATCTGCCTCCGCTAAAGCTTCTGCCTCTACTCCTTCTGCTACTTTGGCCTCTGTATGAGTCTCTTGTATAGTTTTCATAGGAATCTGATTATTTGTGCACCAGGTTCGCATGAGCCATGGTTAGATCTACTTTTCTAAACCTATCATTCACTTCCTCTTGTGCTAGGAGTTGTGATAACACACTGTATTCTTCATCCAATCCTCCAAAAGCACATTTAAAGTATTCTTCTTTTTAGAGAGGAGCTCCAAGAGCTGAAAGTGAGTTAATTACCTTATTCATCTTGCTAATGTATTCAGAAACTGTGGATCCATGCTTCTTGATTGCCTTTAGCTGCACTTTTAGTGATCTTATCCTTGACTTTAGTCTCGCTGTAAAGTAATTTTCTAGAGCATTCCAGATCTCAAATGCAGTCATATTCTACTACTTTATTAACAAAAATTTTAGTCATAGCAGAGAGTATCTATGCTACCAGGCACTCATCTCGTTGTTCTCATTTTTCAAATTCTGGAGAGATTCTGTTTTCTATTTGATCTTGATTAGAGTTGAACTTTTTTGGAATTGACGGTCTTGTGGCAATGTAATTCAACAACCTATTTGCCTTGATGCACGCTGGTGCTTGGAATTTTCATGTCTTCAAGTTGTCTTGATCCAGCTTTATTGTTGCTGGAAAATTGGCAATTGAAGCCATTGTTATTGTTGTTGACTGAAGGTGTGAAGCTTGAACAAAGGAGTGTTAGTTGGCGGAAGATGTGAAACCCTCCATAGATTAGAACCGAAGCTCTCATACGATGTGAGAGAACTGAAATTAAAAGCAGAATTAAAAGAGAGAATTGGGAGAAAATTAAGAGTGAATGGATTTTTGCTATTGATTTAAAAATGAAGAAAAATATTACTTTAGGATTTTGCAAAGTTACAATTTATACAAAGAAAAGGGATGTGAGAGGTATGGTTGTAGTTAATTAGAAAAAGAGAGCAATAAACTAACTAATTTACTGAGCTATCATAATAGATTAACAACTTGCTAATTTTAAGAATATTTATTTGCCTAACTAACACTAGCATATGTTGCCTAAAGAATCTCTTTTAATTGTAAAAATTCATTTTGATCCTATCACAATTTTATTTGATGGAGGACCCACCAAATTCCATGTTTTGCATCTTAAAAGGGCCTGAAATTCAGCATTCATAGCTCTCTTTCGATGAAAACATTGCAGTGCTTGTTTGACATTATTTTGGAACATTTTGAGTCAAATTATACGGAGCTGAGATTGAAGCAACTAAAGCTTGAGCTATAACACCTCAAACTAAGTCTTAAAACCTTTGGTTAGGGTGTTATATATATATTGAGAAGAAATCTCATTTTAGTATTATGCAAGGTAAAAAAGAGTATTTAAGGTGTCTTATCAAAACTATATAACTGTTATTAAAAATAAAAAGACGCGTTAAATAGAAACAAAATATTATGAGTCTTAGTTCTTAGTATTTAGTTAGTGATAATGTTAGGGAGACAAAACAAACAGTCAGATCTTACCTTATTTAACATTCATTAATTGTCGCAACAATTAATAAATATTAAATAAGGCAAATTATGGCTGTTTTTGGTTAATTTTCTTTGGTTACCAAATATTTTCATTAGTTAAATATCTAATGAAAAATAACTAAAACAAATAGAATACGCCGCCATAGACTAAATTTTATCAAAGAAATTCTCATTCTTGTCCCATACTCCATCCTTCATTTGAAGCTTTTAGAACTCCACAAATCTAATGCACCAATAATCTTCAATTTTTAGGTTCACAGGAGTAATTTTTTTTCTCTGGGCTCTTCTCCATTGGATTCTCCTCTCGATGCGTCATAATAATTCTTTAGAAATAGTATGAAAAAAAAGAAGGAATGAGAACTCAAAAGTTTTAATAAGAGTGCTATGTCACACCTTTATACCATAATAATAAACAAGATATGAATTATATTCAATGACAGGAATTCAACTTCAAAGAGCTACAAGCATAGCAGAAAAATGTAACAGAGAGAAAGAACCGCATAAACTTGTAATACAAGAAAGAGTGAAATAGAGAAAGTATAATTGTGTTCTATCTTCACATAATATACTAGTATCATATATAGCTCACTGTAATTGAGATCAATGCAATTCAAATACAACTGAAAAAACATATTTGACTAAATTCTAGTTTTAACAAACTTTATAACTAACGTAACCAACTTAGTTACCTTACTCACTTATAAATATAAGGTAAGAACTCCAGTGAAGTCGACTTTACGTGAAGTTGATATCTGAGAGCTGTTAGATGAAAATTTAGTCAAATCGGTCAAATTATTTAACGACTCTCAAGTATCAACTTCACATGAAGTCGACTGCAACTGAGTTTTCACCTAAATATAGTGATGAATAGATTGATATTTTTCTAAATACGGCATT
>NC_029792.2:6154425-6159512 GCF_000816755.2 Arachis ipaensis
TTTTTTTTTTGTCTCTTATTATTACCGATAAAAAAATAGTATATCTTGTGCATTTTATTATGGCTGAAATAGATATTGCGAGGCAAATGTTGTAAATGACGAAATTACAAGTTGTAGATAGCAGGATATTTTAGGGACCGACAATGCAATTAATCTGAAACCTGCTTTTTATTTTACCTTTCCAAACATAGATAATAATTCATTGGTGGGTGCGACCTCTCATGCTGTAACACATACATTTTGTGGGGACGATTTTGTAGCTCATATGTTGCATTGCTAGCTAGAATATTTATTTATTTATTAGCTAATTAATTTTATGTGGTGCATGTTTATTTTCTTATTAGTGTATCATCCGTACGTGTATAACGTATTGTGTGAAGATGATGAGTTTTGTTAATTAGTGGCAATATGCTCTAATCATAAACATTTTATTTTGTTAAACACACCAAAATCAATCATTATATATAATTTAATTTATTTTTAATATATATTATACTGATTATTAATTTTAGTATCTGATTTTAATATATTTATTATTTAACATGGTTAGTTGTTAATTAAATTATTCTATTATGTATATCGTAGAAGTGATAAATCATGTATTGAATTTGAATAAGTTAAGTGCGGATTTGGAGGGCTGATTAGGGTTTTTATGATAATGAAACAATCTAGCTAAGAGTAGAGTGGATTCATGTCTAGCTATGAATGAGGTTTTTCTAATTTTTTTATGCATACCAAACAGACACGCACCCAAAAAATTAAATTTAAAAAAAAAAAGAAAAAGAAAAAAGTGTGGAGGATAAGACGCACATAGCGAACGCTGTAGCTGAATGTGTACAACAATACAAGAAAATTACTTTCGAGCTGTCTATTATTGTTGATAAATACATAGAGGTCAATTCCATATTATATTAATTAGATTTTTAATTAAAAACGGGCCACTAAAGTCACCAGTCATCACTAATAATAATCACTCACTTGTCTTTTTTTAAAAAATATATTATTATATAAATCACTTTAGAAAATTTCCCTTGGTGTTGCACAGAGAGAGAAAGAGAGAGTAGAGTTTAGAGGAAGGAATTGAAGCAAGAGAAGAAGTTGAAAACTATGGCGAGTGAATAATCCGAAATCCAATCCTTACTACTGTGAAAGCAAAAGGTGAAGCTTTAATTTTCTTTTGGGCGATGATGATGATGATGATGGAAACATAGTTAGTTTGTCTAAGCTTAGATAGCAGCTTTCTACCTTGAAGATTAAAGATCATCAATCATTATTATTTATTTTATGGTATGAAAACAACACACTCCAAACTCTTTATATTATTTCTTCTGCACATACATATATCTATCTATATCTTGATGGATCTGTTTCCATTATTTCTCTATTGTTTATTTCCTTTTGTTTCTCTTTTCACCATCAAATTTCAATTCAGATCCCCTTAAAAAATTATATTCTAATAATATTTCATCTTTGCCTTTTTGTTTTCAGGATCTGTGAAGCCCAACCCAATATTATTGGTACTGGATCAATTAATTAATATATTATAATATGCTTTTATAAATAATGATTGTGGTGCAGAGAAGTAATAATAGAAAGTTTAAATGTTTGTCCGTACAGTGGGGAGAGAGAATAAGAATTTGAGATCAGAGATGGCAACGTACTTTCATGGAAGCAATTCTGAAATGCAATCTTCTTCGCCTTCAGCTTCCGCTTCTGGTGCAGATGGTGGCTTGCAGACACTTTACCTTATGAACCCAAACTACCACCACGTGCCCTATTCTGACGCGCCGACGCAAAACATGCTTCTTCTTAATCCTAACCACCAAGCCCACGCGCTCAACCTCGCCAACTTATCCCACGCGCCCCCTCCACCACACCACCAACTACTCATTCATCGACTTCCCAACTCCGACGACAACTCCCGGGCCTCTCTCTTCGGACACCACGACATCGCCACGGCTACCGCCCCGCCCACTTTCCACGGCTTCTCTGCGCCGCGCGTGCAGTACAATCTGTGGGGCTCTGTGGTCGACCAGCCTCAACCGTCGCCGTCCAGCAGCTCCGGAGGCGCCGACATGGGTTTCCGGCGGCCTACTCAGCAGGGCTTGTCGCTCAGCCTCTCCTCACAGCAGCAGCAGCAGCAGCAACAGCAACAAACAGGTACCTATAGGTCTCTCTCCGGCGAGGTTGAAGTTGCCGTTGCCGGAGGTGTCGGTAACTCGCCGTCATCGGCGTCGAACGGGATCTCGGGCGTGCAGGGTGTTCTGTTGGGATCAAAGTACCTGAAAGCCGCACAGGAGCTTCTTGACGAGGTGATGAACGTGGGCAATAAGGGAATTTCAAAGGAGGAGTTCGCAGAGAAGGTGAAGCCCAATAGGGAATCAAATTCTGGCGTCGGTGAAGGATCCAGTGGCGGCGGCGTCTGCGGCGGAGAGAACAGTGACGCCGGGAAGCATGTTGCTGAACTCACGACTGCTCAGAGACAAGAGCTTCAGATGAAGAAATCCAAGCTTGTCTGCATGCTCGATGAGGTAGTAATAATAAATATCTATAACATTATTTCATCTTCTCAATTATTTATTATTGTCTTCTAGTTTTTACTGAAAAACATGCATATCTTCTTTCCTTTCTTGTTCCATTTTGCTCTTTCTGTTTATTTAATAATTAGTCATGTGTTGGATCTTGTATATGTATATGGTAAGTACTAACAGTGTACTACTTAATTAATTAGTAGTATATTGGGTAATAATAATTGGTTTTTGGTTTTTGTTGTCATCATTCAATGTGAGCAAGTAATGTATGCGTGATTCATCGATCAGCTTTTGGAGGAATAATCAAGAATGTGACAGTGGTAGTGAAACTGACAGGAACTAACTAACACACACACACTCGTTTTCAGTTCTAACTTGTCCTAAAAATAAATATAGGTAGTAGAGAGGAAAAGGAAAGTAATGTGTTGATGAGTAGTAGATAGTGTGTCAGAGAATATAATAATTTTTGTGTTTTGGACCCATCTGGAAAATCCAAAAACCCATATATATTACTGATTGTGATATTGGATGGACATCTATGAGAGAGTTAAAGTAATACTACTACACAAATATGGGTCCAATTTTCTTACCTTTAATTTCTGTCATTGTCCTTTCATGGTTCATCTTTAAGGAACATTATTAAATAAAATATATGCAGGTGGAACAAAGGTACCGGCAATACCACCACCAAATGCAAGTTGTGATATCATCGTTTGAGCAAGCGGCGGGTTTCGGGGCGGCGAAATCGTACACGTCGCTAGCCCTAAAGACAATCTCGAAGCAATTCCGGTGCCTTAAGGATGCGATATCTTCACAGATAAGAGCAACAAGCAAGACATTGGGAGAGGATGATTGCTTAGGAGCTAAGGTAGAAGGTTCGAGGCTTAGGTATGTGGATCACCATCTTCGCCAACAAAGGGCACTGCAGCAACTTGGAATGATTCAACCCAATGCTTGGAGGCCACAAAGAGGCTTACCTGAACGCGCTGTTTCAATTCTTCGTGCATGGCTTTTTGAGCATTTCCTTCACCCGTAAGTTATCTCCTTTACATCATCATTGCCATCCATCAACTTAATCATCACAGTTTTCATTTCAATTTTCACCTTGCAGTTATCCTAAGGACTCTGATAAAGTTATGCTAGCAAAGCAAACTGGACTTACTAGGAGCCAGGTATGCATACGTTTCATCAAGAGATTTCAACATGAAATAAATGTTGACTCTTTTGTTTACTTACATTACAAGATAGAATAAATGATCATTTGTATTTATAAAAGATGAAAACGCTGATATATGTATCCACATTAAATTAAAACTAAACTTGTACCCACGCAAGATGTTTTCTGTGTGATAAAATTATCTTGTCTTTAGAGGATTGGAGTACCACGTATGGTACTTTTGTCATACAGAAGACATCTTACATAGGTACAAGTTTAGTTTCGATCTAGTGTGGGTACATATGTCAGCATTTTTATCTTTTATACGTACAAATAGTCATTTATTCTTACAAGATAATAACAGCAATATAATGAATGTGGATGCAGGTGTCTAACTGGTTCATCAATGCCCGGGTTCGGCTATGGAAACCAATGGTTGAGGAAATGTACATGGAAGAAGTGAAGGAGCAAGAAATCAATAACAACAACAACAACAACGGTTCAGAGAGATCAAAGGAATCAAGCAAGGAGTTAGGTTCAGCTTCAAATGCTACTACTAATAATGGAGCTCCAGATAATAATAACAATAATAATAATCCAGTTCTTGATCCCATAAAAGTTCTTCATCAATCAAAACAAGAATGCTTCAACAACAACAGCTCTCCAACGGGGGCCGGCGAGATCTCGGTGAATTCTTCGTTGTCCACTTCTCCCATGGGTGGAGGAGTAGGATCCCTTCAATCCCACAGCGGTTTCCATCTTGCAGGTTCCTCTGACATGCAAATTAGGAGCCCAAACAAGGCTAGAAACGCTTCCGAAATTATGCATAACTCCCCAAGTAGTATCCTCTCAGTGGACATGGAAATGAAGCACATCAATGGGGATCATCATAGAGAACCCAATAGTATCACTGGTTATGGAGCTTTCTCAATGGAAGACATTGGAACCAGGTTCAGTAATGTCACTGATCATCATCATCATCATCATCATCATCAATTAGGTTCTTCAAGGTTCCAAGGCAACAATGGTGTGTCTCTCACCCTGGGGCTTCCACACAACGACAACACTGTTCCTATCTCCGCAACTCAACATGGATTTCTTCCACAGAATATGCATAGTTTGGGAAGGAGACTTGAGATTGGAAACAATGGCAATGAGTTTTGTGTGATCAACAATCCAAGTTCTTCTCACCCTGGACCTACCTATGAAAGCATTGACATTCAGAACAGAAAGAGGTTTGCTGCACAGTTATTGCATGATTTTGTGGCTTGATCACAAACTCATACATAGTTATGGATACCGCAAGGAAAAGGCACAATGGTTTACATATTATACACTCACTTGGATTGCCATGATGAAACTTTATATATTCCTGTATTCTTTTTTCTGGTATATTTATT
>NC_029792.2:6159560-6172319 GCF_000816755.2 Arachis ipaensis
ATATTTGTATAGGGTATATTATATTGGATATGTAGGTAGCTAGGAAGGTGTGTAGAAAGGATTTGATGATTTCAATGATTTCTTTTGATACAAGCCATATATGTTATATATAGATCCATGAATTCAGTATTCTAACATGTTACTTTTGATTTGTTGCTTGCTTATTGTCTATTATTCTATACATTCATGTCTACCTAGGGTTGGAATCGCGGAACACATCAAGTAATATATTTTTTTATAAATCAGAGGTGAAGATTGGAGAAAATATTGTATGAAAAGTTAAAAGTTTTAAGTATCTTGGGCGCATCATATAGGATAATGAAGAGATTAAACAGGATGTAAATGATAAGATCCAAGCAGGTTGGTCAAAATAGTGGAGTGTGGTTTTATATGTGATAAAAAGTACCTTTAAAACTTAAAGATAAATTCTATCGCACGACTGGCGCTTTATGGTACAAAGTATTGGGCGGCTAAAGGAGAGGACGAACATAAGTTAAGTGTGGCAGAGATGAAGATGTTGAGATGGATGAGTGGTCGTACGCGATTGGATATAATAAGGAACGAAGATATAAGAAAGAGTTGGAGTAGCATCTATTTTGAAAAAGATGGTAGAATCGTGTCTCAAGTAGTTTGGACATATGAGAAGAAGACTGACAAAACATCTAGTCGGGACGATGAGTAAGATAGAAGATGGACAATAAATGAAAAGTAGAAGAAGATCTAAGAAAATTATTCATAATATGGTCAAATAAAATCTACATATAAACAATTTTTTTGTAGACATAATAAATAATAGAATTCAATAACTATCATTTGATTATCCCTCTACGAGGTAAGTTTTATTATTGTCGTAGTTGTTGTTATTGTTTTTTATGATATACATTATAACATTCTTTTATACGATGAAATTAAATGACGGTTTGAATACTTTAATTTACTAAACTACTATGCATGCATGCAAATGTATATATGTATGTAGAAATGAAGTTGTTCTATATATATAGCTGATTCAGCTTAATTTATTCTTAATATAAAAAGGAGAAAGAAAATAATACCGGATGATGACTATTTATATTAATATTGAAGCGGTAAACATTCCGATCAATTTCTGTTTTTGAATGACTACAGAATCCCATGCATAATTACCAAATCAAAATGGGAACAACTAACAAACCTACATCATAGTTAGTTGTGACGCAACATTTCTCCCTAATTAGCTTAATAAATTTCCTCATTCACTAAATTTTAATGACTAATACGAACTAATAAATATCTATATAATTAAGACATTGGGATTGGTTCATGTATATTATATATTGTCGTGATGAAATTAGGTTCAATAATATCTAAATTTTAGTCGACGAGTAATAATTCAAATGACATAATCTCCCCATACTCAATTAAAAGTTATGAATTCGAGTTTTCTATCTTTGATAAAAAAAAAAATATCTAAATTTTATATTAGTAAACAATATCCTAACCATAATTCGTAATGACCCTAAGAAATTGGCTATAAATTTAGTAAAAATATTATTTGCACACTACAATTAATTACTAAAATCAGTTATCATGCATGTATTTATATATAAATATATACATAATTTAATTCATTTTTTAATATATATTTTATACGAATAATTGAAGTATAATTATAAATCTAGACTTAGATGAATCTTCTTCTAAATCTAAAGTAACTCAAACTAGTCTCAAAACCTAGAAAATGAATATATAGATAAGCAGAGACAATAAGAAGAATAAAACCTAAGAATTGAATGCTAAAAAATATGATTCTCCCAAATGAATTCTGAGTGTCAAGGTCCACACACAGCACCTACGTAGAGTTAGAAGATCCGTTATTTGTTGTAGTTCTCTCTCTAAATTAAAAGGCTTCTAGGTCACGTTACAAACTACTACATATACATATATGTGTGTGTGGCGTGAGAAGATGGCATCTAACTTATCGGAACATGAAATATAAAATGAGCTGTGTGGGCATCCCTATCTGCTTAATTATGCTGGGACCAAAAGGAAAAAAAAAAGAGAGAGAGAGAGAGAATAATAACAAGACGCACGACTAAAAACAAAGCTCCGTCCATAGAATATTAATTAGTGCCCTTCGTGCGGGTCCCATGAAATTCATCAACACGTACAACACAACGCTTCTTCATTGTGATGCTTAATTCATAGCTAAATCATGGATTTGGTAAGTTTCTCATTATTAGTCACGGATTGTATTAGATCATTCTTAATTATTGTTAGTGGACAATAGTAATAATCATCAAAATCTTATCTAACTATGCATGTGTCATGTGTGTGCACCTATCTTCCTTCTACATATGCATGCGAGTATTATATATTTGACTCAAGATGAAAGCAACTCAGAAACATCAATCTAGAACAGTAATTGATGTACATCAATATTTAGAGTCGAAATGCTTTTTTTTTTCTTTTGGCTAATATCACTATTTTAACACTACATGTTAAAATTTAAATTATAAGTCTTAAATCCTAAATTTTTTAAATAAAAGTTAATAAAATAATTTTATCTTCAAGTAGTCTTAAACCTCAAGTAGTCTTGGATCTCAAATAAACTTGAATCCCAAGTAGTCTTGAACCTTAAATAAATTTAGGCACCAAGAATAAGGTAACTTGACCATCGAGTTTAACTCATTCTTATTTTCTCCAACCATGGTGTGCTTCATACACATATGATCTTCAAATTTAACTGTTAAATTCTTTTTTACATCGATCATTTGTGCCAAATTTTTGGCACAACAAAATACTCTTTAAAATGTTAGATGACTTCAATTTTGATGAAGAAGCATTAAAAACTTCAAAACCACCTTTAAATTCAATCCAAAAGTAAATTTGAATTTATCTTCGTCTTTTGTATCAACTTTTACAAACAGGGCGAAGCTTAGTATATATGAAGGGGGCAATGGCCCCTCCCAAATAAATAAATTTTATTTATAAAGTCTTCTAAATTTATAATTTGGCTCCTTTCTAATTTTATTTTTTGTTCTCTATTTAATTGTATTTTGCATGTTAGCCCCCTCTCAAAAGGGGGTTCGAGCTTCACCCCTTGGAACTAACATTTTTAGTCAGCATCAACTAATATTTTTAAAATTATTTTAAATTCTAAATCTTAAATTATAAATGTCACTCTATATCTTAAATTATAAATCTTAAAAAAAATTAGCTAATATTAACTAACTAAAAATTAATTCTCTATATTCTTTTATTCTTATATTAAAGCCAACATACTAATTGGACAAAATCATATAAATAATGAGTCAATTAATATTTTTTTTTTAAAAAAAAATACCAAACTCAATTTTAAACCGGATGCATGTGTTTGCTTTTTACCTAGCTAGGGCATGACCAGGTCATCCCTAATCTTTGTGAAATGGCCAAGGGTAAAATAGTAGTAGAAAATGTAGGTTATTTTAATTAGGGTAAATGGAACATGCATGGGGGAAGTTTGTGGCAATAGCAGTGTCGGCGAGAGATGAGAGTAGTATGTATAATAAAGAATTAGCAAATGATGCAATGATTGTGTAGTGGGTGTTGCAACAGCATATCTCTCTTGAAGCTAAATTATTTTGTGTATATCCTTATCCCATATATCAAGATCCGCTTTTGTTGGACTATGTTCTGCTCCATAATCATTCTTCATTAGCATCACTCTTTATTATTAAAGTCACAGATACTTTCATTTTCGTGCTTTGCCTTCCCCCTTTTTCTTTATTATATTTCATTTTTTATAATATAGTGGTAATGAACAAATGATATGGTATTTTAATTAAGAAGAAATAAAAACAATCTTTACCAAAAAAGGCGATCATTGCTCTTTAAAATAGTGTACACTGAGATACTATACATATTGTATACTTTGATAGGCAAAATTAAATTAAAATACAAAATAGTTAATATAATTATACTTGTATATCCCATAAAATAAACTAAGGAAATAAAATTTTCTGACAAAACCAATATTGCCCCTTGAGTGTTGAGACATTAAAGGTATATATGTGCTAAATGCTTAATTAACAGAGTCTTGAATCTTGGAAATAATATATAACAAATTCTCGAGGTATAAATGTATAATAACACATGCTTGATTAAAATATTCATGTCTATCGAATTTCCAAAGCTATAACTTTATCAACAGGGCAATCATTTATCATGTCATAAACACGTTTTATATATCCACAAAGAGACTGATACCAATCACAACTTAGGTCAATTACCATTAAGAAGCAAAGTTACAACATTTTTTTTCCTTTGTGGATCTCACTCCCAACTCAAATTTGCTATATGCTATATCATCATCATCATTGAGATAGATATAGTAAATCTGAAAAACCAACCAAGAACAATTGCATTATTCCTCTGTCCAAAAGACCATAGAATTGCCCAATTAAACCTATTATATATATAGTCAGGGTCATATATAATATGGTAACTATGATCTAAATAGAACCATTTATATATGCTACAATATATTAAAATCAATCAATTTTTATTATAATTATCACTACAGGACAAGCGGTGAATGGCGGCGGTTTATCTGCCGAATTGTGGCGGTTTTGAACCGCCGCTAAACAGATTGCCAGCGGAGCATCATCCGCAGTGCATAAGGGCGCGGGAGTTACATTTTGCGGCGGTTACTAGCAACCGCCGCAAATCAGCGGTTTCGCGTCAAACACCTTAGTAGCGGTTTATAACCGCCGCAGCTCCCCTGCTCCGGCAGCGTTCGCCGAATCCACTCGCTGCCTTACCGAGGAGGGCCCTATGTCTTCCCTGGGATCAGTGTCTCTAAAGTGCTTTTCGTAAGCCGGTCAACGGTTGGCTAAGATCTTATTCCGAAATAGCTTCTTCTTTTCGGATTCATCTTCTTATGCTCCTAAAGAAAGAGAAGGGCTTTACTCCGAGTTGAAAGAAGAGTTTACATCTTATATATATTTAAGAGACAGCAGGGAATGAATGAACTAGCAAAGGATGGCCTTGACAAATCCTCCTTCGCTCCTGTGGGAGTCGAGTATTTAATGAAATTGATTTGCGGCGGTTTTAGAACCGACGCTATTTGAGGCTTCGTTTTTTTAATATTTTATTCCCGGCGGGTTGAAACCGCCGCAATTCCGACTTTTTTTTTTCGTAATTTTACAAACCTGGCCCTTTTTTTCTAAACTAATTTTAATTTAAAGATTCTTAACGTTACTTAATTTTTGTTATTTTTTATATTTTATATATTTTTTCCCATCTTTCTTAATTAAAGAATATTAAACTTTTTTTTTATAAAAGTCTGCACTATGGAAAAAAAAACTCTAATTATATTTAACTGCAAAGCAATCTAACATGTCTATTTTAATAATGTCAATAACGTATTTCAATAGTCATCCAAAAAGGTAAAGTACTTGGCTAATACTAAATGCCCCATATTTAAAAGAATCAAAACATGTACTGAAAATCTAAGTATCACCTAAATCCTAATATCTATGTTCCTCCATGTCTGTCCAAAGAATTCATCCGTGCAGCAATGTCTGGAGGCAGCTCCCCACATTGCTGTTGGACCAGATAACTCAGCACACTATCTATTTCCTGCCTCTTTGTCTTCTCTGCTGCTAATTCATCCTCAATTGCTTTCGTCTTCAATTTTTCGGTCGTCATCTCCGCTTGTAGTTCACACAGCATCCTTTGGGTCTCTTCTACTTGAGCTCTATCCACTGGCGGCTGCGAACTCGAACGGAAGAGTTAACTTCGTGTCGGCCCGTGTCCCATCCCACGCACTCTACCCGGGTGCTCTTTGCCCAGAGCTTGGGCAAGGGAATCATTCTCTGACAATATTCTTGTAGATTCATCCAGTTGCTCAAGCTCAGATATTTTTTCCTGCAGGCATAAACATAATTACACAATCACACCAGGCTAATAGTATACTCAAGACATTTCAATTGCTAAACCCAACATGTTACAACATATATGACTAAGTGTACTTACACCAATCCTCCGAGCTTCTTCATGTATATAGCTGCCATCAGATCTTTTGTGCTTTAGGATCCATAGTTCTCCCCTACCAACAGTCCTTCCTTGTAGTTGTGACTGTGAGAATTAAATTTATCCCATGAATTTCACTTCTATAAATTTTTTCAATACTTCTAACATTGTTTACTGTATGAATAAATCAACACTAAAAGCCACTTATTCTCTATTACAAGTTTATATTACCTCTTCTTCTCTAGCCCTTGCCAAGCTTTTAGATCCGCCAGTGTGCGTGTAAAGTTGCTTCTTTCGATTCAGCGCGTTCTGCTTGCACTTCGCCTATTAAAAATCAACAATAAGCTTGAATTCAATGAAGTACTAAAACTTAGTATAGTATACATATATCCTACGTTGCAAGAGACTCAAAATATTGGGGGATTAAGTATACTAGTGTGGAATTTGAGTAAACTGTGCGTATTCTAAATTTAAGTGTTGCTTTAACAAAAAGAATAATTACACGGATGCAGTCCCTATTTACATATAAGAAGTTAACAATATTATTTTATTTCTAATATGCAAATGCCACCCATAACTCATACCACAACTAACGGAAAAAACATTTAGTAGCCCATGTGAGATAGTCCAATAACAATCATATAGCATAAATTATAATAATAGGGGTACTCAAATTAAATTAATTGTCTTATATGGTAACCTACAACAAATAAGGTTCTAATAAGTAAGAATGGTGTTAACCAATCTCAGCATCATGCATGTATATATTAAGATCTTAGTCAAATAGCCTGTGCTGGGAATTGATATATTAAAGTGAATTAATCATGTATACTAATCAACATGGTTCAAATTCAGCTCAATCGGAATAAAATCTATTTATTTATACCAAATCATATCAACAAAACAAACGGATTACATTTTTTGATTTCAAGGAAATTCATTTTTTTAAAAATTATATGTATTAAATGAATGGGGTACCTTTGTTGCAGGATCATTACGATACTCAATGAACCACTTCCAATGCTCTCTAGAAATTCCCTCCGGGCACTGCTCAAGATTCTGCTCAAGTGTCCTTGTTGGTTTGTAATGCGAGTCAAACAGCCTCCCCCTTGTGTCCTTCCAAGACTTCCCCATTTGTTTCAAAAATGATTTCTTGATTAAACCACTGCTATCCTGGAAGTGGAACATCTCCTGCGACGACAATGTCTAGCTGTAAGTAATTGCAAGTTATTTGTTTGATATGATTAAACAATAAGAAAATGAATTACCTTTATACAATCGTCATAAACCCTGTCTTTGCCCCGCACCTTTGCCCAACTCTTTTCACATATAGGAAATTTACTGTAATCCGAACCCAGCGCTCCTAGAATGCCACTCAACAGGCCAGCTCCATCTCCCACTGCCTGCAGTTCCTCATTGAACCTCAGGATGATCTTGCTACCATTAAGAGATCGCTCCATAGCCTCTCTCACACTCATTTTAGCTTGCTTGATTATTCCTTCAGAATCTAACAATAAAGAAGAAAAAATGTAATTTATGTGCTCAATGTGCCCCACATGTAAGGAGCATAACAAAATCATAAGCTGATCAATTAAAAAAATTTTAAGTTCAACACTTGTTACCAATGAGATCAACATCCCAAAACTCAGTAGTCTTTCGTCGTTTGCGCTTTGTAGCATCAGAAGCAGCAAACATCCTGTCAGTGTGTTCCTCAAACGAATCTGCCTCGTTCGCCTCAGGGTCAATGGCTTCATTGCACGGTTCCGTCACTCGTAAACCGTTAGCGGCCTGTGGCTCAGGTCTTGTTTCGCTCCTGGGCGGACGAAAGGATTGTAGAATAGCCGTTGCGGAGACACCACCATTACTGGGGGGCGGAGGGATGAGCCAGTCATCGTCATCGGATGGTGAAGACACAGGAGGTGCAGCTGGAGGCTGCTGACACGGTGGCTCCACTCTTGTGCCTTTCTTGAAGCGAGCTTTCCTGGGCATCTTACAGTCCTAGTAAAAACACATGTATCATGCAAAAAAAAAAAATTAATTCCTCATGGAAGAATAGTATAATTAACCAACAAATATCATTACTCACACTTTAACTATGTAACATCATATCAAAAACCAATCTATATATGTACATATAGTGAGTATATAAATAGAATCTATTTTTTCCAAATGATCCAACTACATGTAAATTAAAAGAATCTAATGAAATTTCGTGGGAAAAGCTGTTAATGGACGAGGACACTAATAAAGCCATAGAATTTTCTGTACAGAAATGATACCTTATATACAGAATTATTAATTAAGGTACTATGATTAAAATTACCATTTTTAATATTCTTATTTATCACAGGTGTATTAAAGTCCAGTTATTTTTAATTAACGTACGATGATTAAAATTAACATCCATCATTAATAATCATTACCAGAATAAATTAAGAAATCATAGTTAAAATTAGCATCCATCATTAATAATCCTAACAGAATTAATTAAGAAAATATGAATAAAGTTAATATTCCCAAATTTGCATGAACAATATCTACTCCATTAGATTCACCATTCCCGTTATCAATGTGCGTATTCATAGCAGTTGTGCCATTCGCAATTTTTTTTTTAATCAAGAAAATATTTTTTTACTTAATATAATTAACTTAGAAATTAGAAGGAACTATCAGTGGCCATATTCTTGCACCCTTTTTTACAGTTACATTGAAGAATAGAACATACAACCCCCCGAACGACTTATATTTCATCTGTGAATGTTCATACCCACATAGAATTCAAGTTAAAGTTAAGTTAATGGAAAAAAAAACAGATTGATTGCATGCAATTAGAATCGGTCATCATCTCATTTAATTTGTACTTGTGGCCAATGGATGTCAGGCAATGTGGTTTCTTCCTAATTGCATTGATACATAGTGCACGAACTCAACTAAAAATGCTCAGCTCACAACATAGATAACTGACCCAATATGAGCAACATAACTATGAGCATGACAGAGCTAGAACTTGTTACCTCAACGAGCACGACGACCGGGTGGAAGAAGATGTGACTGATGACCGCGAGAGAGGCAAGGGCGCACCAACGATGACTACGCTTCTCAAAACCAACCATGGGGAGAGTGAAAACAAGGGATCAACTATGGGAGGATTGTGCGCGCAACTGGGGCTCATGTGAGAAATATTTGGGAATTTACTTTATTACCTTAACCGCTTCGAGGCTTGATGGTAGTGGTGTGGGCCTTGATATATTATAAACCCACTAGGCCATTACTAATGTAGCCTGTTTTCCTAATTATATAAACTGACTAATGGAACCTCAAATTAAACACCACGAGCAGCTGAGGCCCAGCACAATTGGCATACCTGTCCGCCTCATACAAGGCTGCACCCGGGTTTAAATCCTAGCTGAGGCTAGTTGTTGGTTTAAGAACCCATAATACCCATGGTAGTGTGTGTGAGTGTGTTGTGTGTGTGTGTGTGAAACATGGGTGTAATGCCTAGGATTGGGGGCTGTCCAATCCACTTGACCAAAAAAAAAAAAAAAAAACACCACGAATTCACCGTTTTCATAACTGTAAAAAGATAATATATCAATGTTTAATTTTGTTCACTAATCCCAATACATAAAACAATAAGACTACAATGCTATATATTCTACCAAAACATTTCAAATTAAAGACCAAAATATTAACTTAACTTGTGTATTAGTTTTATTTAAGGTGAATTCTATGGTGTAGAAATAATTTTTTTTTATACATGAGGAAACTAATGTGGCTTATGTTTAGGAGTCACTCCTATTTTTTACTATTATTGCTTTNATGGTGTAGAATACTAAATTTTTCGTTTTTAAATATCAAAATATAAAAATAATTAATAAGCAAAATAGGAGAGTATAAAAATTGTGTATCGAAAAAAAATCTTTCGTAATTTATCATATATCTTCTTATCAATAATTTCTTTGGTCTTAAAATAGGGCCAAATTTACTTACCATAAAAATAAATGGATTTGGATTCTCTAAAGTTTGAATTTCACTTTAGAGAGTAAAGTGTGATCTCTCACCATTTATTTTATAGGTGGGACCATGAATAAATATGAGAGAGAAATCATTCGAGGGTAGAAGATCACACTATACTCTCTAAAGTACAAATTTATAATTTCGCAGATCCAAATTCAAAATAAATATATAAACCCTTGAAGTTTATTCAATTAAAAATTATGTGTAACAAAATCAAAATAAAATTTAAAAATATTATTTACAAATTAACTATTTATAAACGTTATTAAGTTTAATTATTTATTTTTAATTCGTATTTAATTTGAAGCCGAGATAAAAATTTATATTCAAAGCACTCTCTATCTTCATGCATAATTTCAATTGTTAAAAATATTTTATTTTTTTTAATTTTATATTTAATTTTTTAATTATCTTTTATTTTATTATTTTTTTAAAATTATTAATTTATATTTTTATTATCCCTTACTATATCAAACACTATTCTCTCTTGCTATTATTCTCTATATGACAAATACAATACTTTACATAATTAACTATCAAATCTAGTTCTCTAAATAATTAATTATTTAGAAAATTAGTATACTAATATTTAGAGCAAAGCTACAGAGTACATTGTAGTCAGAACAAAACGGCACAGACTAAAGAATTTTTATTAACTATTTCATAAATTGAATGACAAATTTTTTTAAAATGTATTCTCACAAAATAAAAAATAACACTTGTTAATTTCTTATACAAAATGTAAGAAAAATTTAATATTATTGACAAAAATTTTTTAAAGGTACTTTCACAAAATAAAAATAACACTTGTTAATTTGTTATACAAAATGTAAGAAAAATTTAGTATTATACACAATAATTTAGAGACTAAATTTTGAATTTAAATATTTATTTTTTTAATATTTATTGTTTGTAGTATTTAATATTATTTATGCATACTTAAATATTTAATAAAAACTAATTAATTTTATGACTAAATTTTGAATATAAATATTTATTTTTTTTAATATTTATTATTTGTAGTATTTAATATTATTTATGCATACTTAAATATTTAATAAAAACTAATTAATTTTAATGATAAAGTAAACACAATAAAATATATTTCTCTAATAGTAATCCATTACAGTTCAAAAATTATTGTTTTTCTTTGGCCCTATTTTTTTGCCCAATACAACAAAAATATATTTATAATTAAAGTTTCATTAGTATTAATATTGAATTAAAAAAGTCAAAATCTGAAGTTTGATGTATTTGTCTTATCACATATGAACAAAGTATTAATAGTAAGAGATAGGTCTCACTCCTAAACCTATACCACGTTAGTTTCATGTGTAGAAAAATATATATTTCTACACCATAAAATTCACCTCACCTTTATTTAATTGAATATTGGCAGTGAATTCAATAATGGTAATTCTACACTTTGTATTTGTTGGAAAGACAATTTTCAGCACAAATTCTTCGAGTAGCTGGCACCAAGTAGGAAATAAAAAATTAACCATAGTAAAAGTAATAAAAAAGTACCAAAAAACTATTGAATAACTTAGCTAAATATCTTTGTGTTTGAAATAAATCCAAATTGAATTCTGTGCAAAAAGTGAGGAAAACAACTAGACATAACAACGAAAACATAACTAGGATTCAACTAAGCAAATAATGAGTCACATTACTCGACAAAAACACCAGCAGAAGAAATCAGGGTAGAGATGGATCATTCTATCTGGTTCTCGTCCGGTGTTTTATTGAGGTCATAATTTCTCATGGTAGCCTTGTTACCGGTCTAAACAACCTCGTCGGAACTGTTGCTGGGCACGAGTTCTTCTTCCAGTGAGTCTGGAACTACCTCCCCTAAATCTTCTGTTTCCTCTTGAAGCTCCTCTTGGGATAATCCTGCAAATTACATCGCATCAAAACGATTTGAATAACATTACTAAATTATTAAGGGACATGGTCTGGCTGCCATATTCTACAAGGTTTGATAGACTTACGTTCCCAGAGTTTCGTGAGTCTTCCTTCTATGATGTAGAATTGCTCTCGGGACGCCAAATCCAGTTCAACCAAGATATTGTTCTCGCATCGAGCCTAAATCAGATAAAAAATATCATCAGAACAATTGGGCATTCCAACAACTAGGAAGACATTACATAGGGTAATCTGAAAGTCTCCATGGGGAGGGGATTTGTTGACTCAATTCAGCAAGATTCATCCCAAAGTTTTATCTTTTAACCTGATAATATTTATTACGGAATGCTTTCTCAAGAATACAATAAAGAACGAGACAAGAAAAAAAGATTTTGCTTGAAATATAGATGCTTTATAAAGAAGATCATTCATAGCAATCACAGCACATAGCCTAAAATGATGATCCGCATCTGTCATAATGATGAAAAACCATATAAGAATCACAAAAATTAAACCGGTAATTAAACTAATAAAGTACATGTGTTATTATTCGTGGTCTCTTGTGATTTTAACATTATATATAGCGATTAATATCTTTCAAAGAAAAAGGTTGATACGTTTATTAGCATTAATCAATGACCCAAAAAAACGTTATATAAGACAACTTTCTATTTGTAATATGATTTTGAGTGCTGCTTAGGATCTAATTGGGTGAACTTCTACCAAATAATAATTATTTTAAGTGATTTTTAAATGAAAAAAATCATATTTAAATATCTCGTATAAAAATACTTTTTTATTTAACAATTATGTTGGATAGAATAATATAAAAATAATTTTTTT
>NC_029792.2:6172426-6198934 GCF_000816755.2 Arachis ipaensis
GTAATATGATTTTGAGTGCTGCTTAGGATCTATTTGGGTGAACTTCTACAAAATAATAATTCTTTTAAGTGATTTTTTAAAAAAAATTATATTTAAATATCTCGTATAAAAATATTTGTTTGTTCATATGTTATGTTAAAAACATTTTTATGTAACAAAATTAAAATAATAAATTATAACTTTTAAAAAAAATATTTTCTTATTTTTTAATAGTATTTTTATTTTTACTATTGAAATTTATTAAACACAAGAAAAATAAGTATTTTATCAAAAAAAGTTTTAATAACTTACTGAGACCTAAATAGGAACTTATGGGAGTGTGTATATTTAACATAGAATGAAAAGAAATTATTTATGTATATATTCAAACCAATTATTGTTTCAGTTATCAATTCCCAAGCATGCAACTGTACTCTATATATATATAGTTTGATTTTACTTTTTTTAAAATCCTTAATATATATGTTAACATTCATTGAGCCTTAATATCTTGCAAACTATTAAAGTGATGTCCAAAATATTATAAGTAACAATAATAAAAATAACATTTAATTAGTTGATTTTATACCTTAACCTCCTCCAATATTTTATGGGAATGTTTAAGATCTGTAGTCGTAAAGAAATCGAAGCCAAATTTCTTCCGATACTTCGCTCCAAATTGACTCAAATCCTACAACATGCAGAGTTGTATAAATCATCCGATAGTTGGCTTTGTCTTATGAGTATGGTTATAGAACCCTTGATTGGTCAGCCAGTTTGGATACGTACCAAAATTAGTTCAGTAGGCGCCCTACTAATAGCTGTACCTATGTGCCTGTGTGCGGAGAATGCATCCAACCATGATCTAATAGGCGAATTGTTGAACCATAAATCTCGAGCGAATGAAATTGCGTGCTCAAGTGAAGAGAACGGAGATGCCTCTTGCATCGAGCGGACGAAAAAAAAGCTGGTGGCACACATAAAGAGATCATTCTCTTCCAATTTCCCTGCTTAGTCCCAACACATAAAAGGGTGAGCAAGAGAACTCTAAGTATCCAGGTCTTGCATATTAAATCTCAAGATACATACACTTAAAAAAGGCAAGTTTAAATAAGATCAAAGTCGATCCAGACGACTGATTTTTATTATTATCCTATTTGCTTATAAATGAAATTTCAAGAGTATAATAAGGGGAAAAGTACAAGTGTGCATGTCATATATTGCTATCCAAATATATCTAGGAATCAGCAGCGTCTTCACCGGTTTCGATTGCGTCAGGCGTGGGTTCTTCTAAGTTGCCATCCCTTGTCAACGATATACCTTCAACATCACGCTTAGACAAATCAGTCAGATTTTGTTGGAGGGAAAGTTCGACCTCACAGTGTTCATTGTATTCACCCATGTCAAACAAATCTCTCAGCTTCACATGGACCACTACGCTCCATTCCTTATCGACTTCATCGTCCACATAGTATACAAGGCGAGCCTCGGAAGCAAGAATGTACGGCTCGTCATCTTCACGATCACCAGTGTGAATCGGATTGCTAAAGTTAACACAGGTGTGTCCCAAAATGTCTTGCTTTATGCCTCTACCGGACGTGGTGTCTGCCCAAATGCATCTAAACAGGGCCACAGAAAATTGTCCACTGTAATTCAGCTCGATGATATCTACTAATCTTCCATAATAGGAGACGCCACCAACAGCCATGTTACTATCATGAGCGCTTGCATAACTTCTAGTGTCAGAAGTGACACAAACCCCGCTATTCTGGGTTCTCATTCCATCCTCTCTTGATAGGGTTCTAAACCTGAATCCGTTGACATTGTACGACTTAAAGTGCTTTGCCTGAATATTAGGGCCACATGCGAGCCACTGTAGTTCTCTCGGGTGCATCAAACTTCCCAGTGGTATCTACCAATGAATTAAAGATTATCAGAGTTGAGTGGGAGAAGGCAAGATATTAACGAAAATATAAATGGAAGAGCCATACAGAAGATTCACCTCATTCTTGAACCACTCGGCGAATTCTCTATGGACAACCCTGTCAATGTAGGCTTCGTTTCTTTTGCCAATACTTCGTAGCTGTCTTTTTGTACTAGCCCTAAAATCCCTGAGCATACCATGTGGATCTACTGTTAAAGGTATAAACAAATATTGCCGTCGGGTACAATACGATTCTAAGTGTAATAACTGCACTTACTCTAAGAAATTCTCCACAGTTGCGCAATTGACCAATACGTGACGATGTGCTTGAAGTCTCTCGGTTGGTGACAGATTCAAACTCTCGGAAGCCCCTACCACTTTGCCAATCAGTGGGAACATGCTTGTCGCGTTATTAGTCGCACCTTCGCTCGGTCGATCATCAACACGCAATGGTTGATTGATCCTGCTTTCAACGTTATCTAGATATCTGGAACAAAAGTGAGAATCTCATCGGAAAAGTAGCCCTCTGCAATTGATCCTTCCGGTGCTGCCCTATTACGCACGTACTGCTTAAGACGACCTAGGTACCTTTACGAGCGAGATATGTGTTAGGTTGTTAGCTTATGAAATAACTCAAATGTAAAATTAGTCGTATAGTTACCTTTCAATTGGATACATCCACCTATAATGGACCGGGCCCCCTAGGCGTACCTCTTCGACCAGATGCGCGGTTAGGTGTACCATGGCTGTGAAGAAAGATGGTGGAAAAATTATTTCCATTTGACAAAGAGTGAGGATCACATGTTCTTGTAGGAGAGGAAGTTGTTCAGGGTCTATAGATTTACTGCATAGTCGTCTAAAGAAAGTTGACAAATCAGCCAGGACGACTGCCACTGGGGCTTCCAATACATTCCTGATAGCTATTGGGAGAAGATGTTCCATGAGAATGTGGGAGTCGTGACTTTTCAAGCCGGATATTTTTCGCTGTTGTAGGTCAATACAGCGAGATATGTTGCTTGAATGACCATCTGGAAAGATGACATTCTTTAAGTTCCTAAGAAAAACGTCCTTCTGTGAATTCGACATGGAGAATATTGCAGTGGGATACTTTCCATCTTCTCGTGGCCAGAGTTCATGCCTAATTCCCATCAGCTGGAGGTCTTTTCGAGCTTTGAGGTTGTCCTTGGATTTACCACTATCGTTCAGTATCGTATAGATAATGTTGTCGCACACATTTTTCTCTATGTGCATCACGTCCAGATTGTGACGCAACAAATTATACTCCCAATATGGGAGTTCAAAGAATATACTCCTTTTTTTCCAAGGAGGCTCGTCTTGTAATGCAGCCTGTTGTCCGCGCGCTCTTTTACCGGCTTCCGTTTGCACCTTGCCAAGCTTGACATGCACATTATCCAACTGTCTCAAAATATCTCCACCCGATAATGTTACAGGCGGTCCTCTGACCTCTACCTTCCCATCAAATCTGACCCGGTCCTGCCGAAATCTGTGGCTTTGTTTCAGAAAGCGCCGATGACCCATGAAACACCATTTCTGACTAAACGTGAGTCGCTTAGACTCGGCATCCAGGTTGCACGTAGGACATGCTCTTCCACCGTACGTATTCCACCCAGATAAGTTGCCCAACCCTGGAAAATCGCTGATTGTCCACATCAACGCAGCATGCAGCTTGAATGTTTTTTTCTCACTAGTGTCGTACGTATCAACACCACGCCACAGCTGCTTCAACTCATCTATCAACGGCTGTAAGTAGACATCTATGTCATTACCAGGCATCTTGGGACCAGGAATAATCATAGACAACAAGAAAGAGCTGGGTCTCATACAACTCCATGGGGGCAGGTTGTAGGGGATGAGAATCACGGGCCAGATCGAGTACCTTGAGCTGAGATTTCCGAAGGGATTAAAGCCATCGCTAGCTAAGGCTAAGCGAACGCTGCGTGGATCGCCACTGAAGTGAGTATATCTTCTATCAAATGCCTTCCATGCCTCTCCGTCTCGTGGATGCCTCAAAAAACCATCCGAGTTAGGACCTTTCTTGTGCCACAACATGTCAACAGATGTCTTACTGGACATGAACATCCGCTGCAGTCGTGGAACAAGGGGAAAGTACCGAAGAACCTTCGCCGCCTGCGGCTTCCCTTTCTTCTTAACAACCACATTGATCCGGATAATGGAATTCCTCCTAGTCTTTTGCTTCCATCTCGAGGTCCCACATATCTTGCACCTAGACAGTATTTGATCGCTGCCCTGATATAGCATGCAGTCATTCGGACATGCATCTATCTTCTTGTACGCAATACCGAGCTTTCGTATGATCCTCTTGGCATCGTGCAGTGAAGCCGGAATCTTTGCATGCTCAAAGGCCTCACACAGTAACTCTAGTATCATTCCGAATGCCTTGTCGCTCACGCCGCACATGCACTTTATATGGTATAGCCTGACCAAGAAAGACAACTTCGAGAATTTCGCACAACCCGAATACAATTCCTGCTCTCCATCCTCAAGCAGCTCATCAAAATGATGGGCCGCTGAACTAGGTTCGCTATACAAATAAGGCAACTCTTCGGCATCCCCCTCAAAATCTTTGTTGCTCGAGTCATCTTCATCGACAACAGAATCTGAAAAGTTGAATGCCTCACGAACCATGTCGCGCATTGGATCTCGATAGACGCTACCAGGGTCAGTTTCCTGTGTCTCAGTAGAACTCTCTCCTACGCGTCTCTCCCCATGATGTAACCAAAAAGTATACTTAGCAGGAAACGGTTTTAACAGCAAGTGATCGTAAGCATCCTCTCTAGTTTGGAATAGCCGGAACCCACACGAAGGACATGGACAATGTATCATCCCATCGGATGATGCATTTGCAAATGCGAAATCCAAAAATTTGTTCAACCCGGCTTTGTATTCGATACTACCTCGTGGCCTTGAGATCCAACTCTTATCTATATCTATTTTTATGATGTTCATATAAACGAATGAATAAAACTTTAATAAGGAAATACAAATAGAAAATAATTAAAAAAAAAAAAATTCGGACGTACTGTCCAACGGGATATATTAAAGGGAAAATTTTTCTTAAGAACCATTAGGAAGATTTAATTATTAAAAAGGACGTTTAATACCAAAATTATTAAGAAGGACTAAATCTTTTTATAATGTTTAAGATGTAGAATCAAATACATAGATAAAGGTACTTGTATCCGGGATAATAGATAGAATATAAATGGTATTAGGAAAGTTGCTTACTCATGGTCTAATTCTGCACTTTTAAGAAATTACTGAAAGAAAGAATTTCTGGTTCCGAAGCCAAAAAATGAAATGGAAAAGACGAGCTTCCTTATCACCTAAAAAAAAGGGGGCAGTAAAAAAAGTTAGAGTGTAACGATATAAAACACAAAAGTATAAATAACAGATCACAGTGCACAAAAAAATAAGAAAGTCTTTGAATCTGTTCATGTCGAGAGTGAAATAAATTGAAAAATGTTTTGGTGAGCATCTCTTCCCACACTTCCAGCACTTGTTTCCCATCTTCCAAGTTGCCTTTTCATTTTGCCTGATCCTTATTTATTAGATTTTCAGTGATACATCATTATTTATCTTTCATTTATGATCATTTTTATATATACATTAACGGTACATGTCAGTAAGATAAATCAAGGTTCCTGATTTGAGAAATGTAACGAATTCATCATACAAATCGTTAATCATAGTAAACAATATAAGGAAATGGCTAATAAGTGATACATCATTATTTATGTTTCATTTATGATCATTTTTATATATACATTAACGATACATGTCAGTGAGATAAATCAAGGTTCCTGATATGAGAACTGTAACGAAAAATATAGTAAGAAGTCTAATCGGCAGCTTTATTATATCATGGTGCATATATTAATATCAACCAAAGTTGATGTTAAATATTTCATTGAAAGTAGCATATCGCTGCACTATCCTCATTTATTACCATTAGAAAAACGACAACAGTTGGTCATAAAAGTGAACACAATTTGATTAGTATACCCCAAAACAGCTCCACTAGTCATATTATATACATCTTGCTATGTTATTTTTAGACCAACCCCTCAAAAGTTCCTCACTATCAACTTATTTTAAGACTACATAAACAGCTATACTAGTCATTTTATATTACCAACACAAAGATTAATACTAAAGCGAACCAAATAGTAGAAATCAAAGTAATCATGAACCAATTTGAAAAATAATAAGTGCTAGAATCCCAACACAATCTTAGGGAACAAACTCGGTCAATGAAGTAACAGTAAAGAGAAACTCAGTAAGGTCTTGAACAGAGCACTTTTTTTGTGTGCTAAGGTCTTAAACAGAGCAAGAGGAAACAAAAATGTGATTAACAAAGCACAAAAGCTAAACTTAGTATTAAACTAATTAAAATAAGTACATAAATAATTATATCTCTAATTGATATTTATTAAGTCAAATTTCACTTCCTACTATTACTATTACCTAAAAACTCTAAGTGCATTTTATCCTCGTTGATTAATCGTTATGTATACATAGTTATATACTGTTTTAATTTATTTAATATATAAACTAAAAGAATGGTCAATCATCCATTCATAGGAGACATATATGAAATAATATGTGATTAACAATTGCTTCTCTTCTAGTGACATGTAAACATAAAGAGCATGTCATATATATTCTGATTTAAATGCCCCCTCTCTATCTCTCTCTGATCTGTTTCCTTTTATAATAATATATAGTAGAAACTAGGCCTTGCAGCTTGTATTATGGCATAACAGCAGACAAAATGAGACAGCATAAAACATGCAGGGTGAAACCAGCAACTATGTCTGAGTATATGAATCAACGACTGACATAACACGGAGAATTTCTATAGACCACAGCTAGATAAAACTTAGCTCGTTCAATCTTCTGTCCAGGCACAGGCAGAGAAATATATAATAAATGAATAAATGTATTAATAATTCTGTTGAAATCTGTTGAACATAACAGGTACCAATCAGTCCAACTAAAAATGGAATAAAGACTCATGTATCTATATGTTTATTATAACTTAGTAACTCCTCTTGATCTCAACAGTTAATTCATTAGTCAGAGTTTTTGGAAATTAGAATGTCATCAAATATACTATATTATCAGTTATCCAACATTTTCCAAAACTCACATAATATTGCTTATTCGAATTTAATATTACTAATAATAGGCAAAAGATGCAGTGGTGAGACGTTGTCAATGCAGGTAAGTATTGGTTATAACACATAGACAATATTATGGTTACATCAGGATCAAATCCTTCTTACTATAACCCTTTCCTAACTAGGAGAATGATCAATTCCACTACTCACATATGCAAAAGATGAATGGATGCAATATTGCTAAATAAAATTTATCATAGTGGATTCAATAGTTTATACATTCAAAATTGTTTACTCCTCTTCATCTTAATTCTCTGAGGTCACTTTCTTTCCGTCTTCATCTATCTTCAATAGTTTAACCAAATTGAATAAAGTATGAAATAATCAAACAAATCCAAACTTAAAAGATCAAATATTAGTGTTACAAGTTCAAATACCATAATTTGAGAAAGGAGGAAGAGGAGGGGAGGCAACAATTACATGTTCCAATGGTTTGTTTAGCGTAAAAATTTATTAACATGGTTTTAAACTGTAAAACCTAATTAAAAATCAAATAAAACTAGAGAAAAGTCAATGACTACCCTATATACATGTGGCCACCTCTTTAAACATTTTTTTTTTGTTTTTTTACCGATTCATGTCTCTAACGTGGAGATTAGAAATGGTTGGTTAAGACAAATTGACTTTAAATAAAGACGACTTGGCAGCACATGCTGCATGCAGCAACTTGCTATACTTTTGTTCATTCTAATATTATCTTACTTTAGTTATGTCCAGAAACAATAAGCCTTTAGCACAATTCGATCGAGTTCACTAATACTCAATCTGATGAGGGCCTATTATTCACAAGAGATCATTGTTTTGGGAAACAAACCAGACAAGCCAGTTGAACTGAAAAAAATTCTAAAACCGATGCCTATAGTAATTAGAGTTGGGAACAGATTTGTTTGAAGAAATATAATTTTTTACAATAATGTTTGAGAAGCAATAAAAAATTAATCGCACTGAATGAAATCCCTAACTCGAAACCGCTTCAATTAGCCACAATTTATAGAAGATATAGACAAATACATGTTCAGAACTCTGAACCAATAATGAAAACCAGAAGAAAAGCTCAATGTGGAAGAACAAACCGGTGAAAGGGGGAGGCAGCGATAGCTAGGATTCGCGCACGGTGGAGGACGGTGTCGGGGTTTCACGCACTACCGATGATATGCTCAACTTCGTCGCCGGTGATGGAACCACAGTTGGCCGCTGCGCGATTCGACGGCGAACACGGAAGCGCCGAGTGGAGCAGATGGTACGCGGCTCTGCTCCCGCTCGTGTTTGGCGCGCTACCAAAATGAAGTGACGGGTTTCTGCAAATTTGGGGGGAGGGGGTTTCAATTAATAGCAGTAAAGTAGAATGGGGAATTGAATTAAGGAATTGAAACTCACCTGGCGGAGTTTCTGGGTGTACTCGCGGGTAGGTTGCGCCAGAGGGAGGTTGGGTGCTCTTCGCGCCTCTGCTCGTGCTTTCGTTCGCGCCAAGAGGCTAAGTGAAATCAGCATGGTTAGTTGAAGATATATACACCAAATTCGAAGCGGTTCGGATTGCACGGCCGATATCCAGGGAGGTTTAGCGGTACCTGCCAGACCGCCGTGGATCTCTGCCAGGATCTTGTAAACTAGCGGCGTTTTTAGCTAGGGCCGTTGTTTCTCCGCCGCTAGGCTCCGTATTTGCTGTAGTGTATTTAGTATATTTAAATATTTATTATAAGATATTACGTTTTTATTATTTTAATTTTTTAATATTTATAAATATATTTTTATATTGTATCATTCTATACAATTTGAATAGACATAAATCATTTTTTTATATTGCTCTCTCTTACCTTTTCTAACATGGTATAAGAGTCATAGTATCTTTTTTTAGGAGAATATGTTATTTTTCTTCTGGTGAAAGTACTGTATTTTTCATACTTTTTTTCCGTGCCATTTTTTTTCTTTTCTTTTGTCAATGATTTGATACTTTTTCACCTCATCGATTAGCTCATTCACTACTTACTTATTCTCATGGAGAAATCATATGTTTTTCGTCACCTTTCGATAGTTTGCCATTTCTTCACACTTCGTCACTTTTCAGCAGTTGGCCACTCTTGTGGCAGTTCTGTCTGCGCTTTCCTTACGGCAGTTCCGTCTGGGTTTCCTTGTGGCAATTCCGTTACATTTTTTTCGTGGCAGTTCTGTTTGCGTTTCTTTGTAACCGTTTCTGATGCCGAAACGTCGCTTGGGTCACCAATCTTGGCGAGGTTAACAACCCTACTATGGTGAAAGTAGCCAAGAACCCACCTTGGCTGGCTAAGCCAAGAATGCACCTCTTACTCTCAAAGAGTCTAGAGGAAAATAAGCACACATCTGATTTAAATATATAACTCAATCAATTCAACTCATAAATAAAAGGGATACATACGCATATTTATACTAGTAGGGGAGGGGAAGCCTTTGAGTATTAGGCGATGTGGTACTAATTCATATGCATATTATAATAACATAACTAACCTTTACTACTTTAACTAATATTTCTACTAACCTAATAGATACTCCTGCATCATTCTCCCTAGGTTGAAAGAGGCTTGGTCTTATCTTCTATTGATTCTGCATCTTCTTCATAGTAAGGTGACAGATCAACCACGTTAAAAGTGGCAGATACTCCATAGTCTCACTACAACAAAACAACATTTTGGCGACGGTTTTTTTAATGGTTGGCGATAGTTTTAACCGTTACTAGATGTTTTCGCGACAGTTAAAAAAAGCGTCACAGATTTGAGCGTCGCCAGCTGACATAGTGATGGTTTTGGACCACCGTTGGTAAGAAGTGTCGCTAAATTGTTTGTGACGGTTTTTGAAGTACAAAACTGTCACTAATTTGTAACACTTGTCAAGGTGTTTTTTGTACTGTATTTCGTGACATTTTCAAACTGTCATTAAATTACTAAATCCAGCGATAGTTTTTTTTCTATTTCGTGACTGTTTTAAACTGTCATGAAATTTTTAGCTACAATTTGAAACCGTCATTAAGTTACTAGTTCTTATGACCGCTTTTAGGTACATTTAATGACTTTTTAAAGCGTCACAATATTTTTAGTGACGATTTTTTGATTTAAAATCGTCGCTAAATTACTAATTCCTGTGACAGTTTTTTCCTGTATTTAGTGACTGTTTTAAACCCTCATAATCTCTCTAACATCAATGCTTTCTTTTATTAATTATTGTAAAAATTATTTCTATTATAAATAATAATTTATGTGTTTACCAACAACATAATAAATGGCATTATATTTCAACAAATTTAAACTAAATCTCACAAGTTTTACAAAAATATAAACAATATATTTCAAAAGTTAAATTCTACAAGTTTTACATAGTCATAATCCATAAAATGTAAATTCAAAAAATCCTAACTTAATCCAAACATATAAAGCTAACAATTGTACTTGTAACCTAATCCTCAATTTTTCTCTTTAACTTCGCTTCACGTTCAACCTCAATAGTACCCAGCTTCAACAATTGCTTCACAAGCAACTCTTGTCCTTTGCAAATGAGAGAATGCAATGATTAGAATGCATTCACGAATAGAAATTTGAAGTCCATAACATAAAACTCAGCATCGTACCTTGGAAAGAATAGAAATTTGAAGACCTCTTAAAATAGCAACAGGTCCAACAGCTTTTAACTACATGGATACAAATTTCAGAACAGCTTCTCTTTAGAAAATGAAAATCTATCATTATTCTCCAACCCCTAATTGAGGAAGAGATCCCTTTTAAATTTTTGTAATGGAATATAAATAAACCAAAACTCAAAACTATTAAACCCTGGTAAGAAACTGCATGTACAAAATTTTACTTTGTGCCATCATATAATATTTCTCATTACTTTCTAGATAATGCTGTAAAACAGAATTTTGGAAGAAATAAGCAATATAATTATTAATAGCCAAGCTTAAAAAAGAAAGGTGCAATTTCAGAAAGGAAACTTGCCTTGGCCTGATCACTTTTATCCTCATTTTCAACACTAGATTCACTCTTATCAAGAAAACTGCCACATTGTGCTTCGTCAATATCATGTTCAAAGCGACTTGCTGCAGTCTTTGCTTCTTGTAGCTTGGAACAAAGCTTTTGGAGATACTTCTCAGTCTCTTTAAGAAGTTGCTTCACATGGTCAGATTTCGCATCCTAATGAAATAATTGAGGTCGATGATTCAGAAAAAGCTATTGAGCATTGGCACTTTTATGCAAGTTTAGAAACCATTAACATATATTAAGTACAGCAAATATAATGCAAGGTTTTTTAGCAACTCACACTCTCTCCTCATCAGTAATTACATCCTCCCCAAGTTTTTTTACTGCAACCTCTATCCCACGCCAGAATGTACTGCAGAAAATGCCCTGCCAATATCATGCAGAAAATACTAAGAAAGGGGCTTCTAACAGTATATATTTATATCTAGAATTCCTTTGTTAAAGTTAATAGTACTCCAATAACAAAGAATAACCCATCCCTTTGCATGACATTATTCGAAAAACACTAACAGTTGTTGCTATTCGTGATCAGTCAACACCTGTTTCTTTTCCACACTCAAGTTTTTGCCTATTTGCCAAATTCTACAATAAAAAATAGACTAAATCGTGTTAAGAGAGACAAAATCCAAACACAACCAGGCAAACATGTATTAGAGATCTCACCTCTTTGTTCAGTTTTGACAGAGAACTAGAATAATACAATGGTATGTAGAAAACATTCATAGGACAACTATAAGGAATGAAGTAATATAGAATAAAATAGTAAAGAACAATCTAAAAGGAATAAGAGCCATGAAATTAGGATTAACAGGGACTTAGTTAATAGGAACAAATATTTAGTAACTTATTATAGATAATTATGTGTTAGGCCAACATGTAAAGATCATGTCAATGTCGTTACCTCCATTTTTCTCTTCTTAACTTCAAGAGATGCTTTCCCAAGCACTAACATATAAAGGTCATGCCAATGTCTTCCCAAGAGCTTCTTAAATTCAACTTCAGCTTCAATGGTTCTTCTTCTCTGAAAAATACCTTTGACAAAGTATGATTAGCACATAAATACTAGATTTACAAGACAATGAATGACTTCTGTTATCTTTGTAATATTAACTAATAAATAAAATGAAATTTAAATACCTCAAAAAGTTTTCTGCATTGATTGATGACCTTTCCTTTCAATCCTAATAAACATATGTAACTTTCTTGTAGTTTACTCTCTTCTTGATTTGTATCAATTTTTTTATTTTCTGCATTGAATTAAACAATCACTTTTTCTAAAATTAATTACAGCTAAAATTAGGTTATATTAGTAGTTACTAGCTACCTTAAGTGTCTTGCCTTCAAGTATGATGATACCACTACAAAAAATGAGGTTTAAAATGGCATTTATATTATGGCGGTTCTTTAAAACTGCCATAATATTTAAATATTATGGCATTTTATAATGCTGCCATAATTAATTTGAATAAAATAGAAATTTTTGATAATTTTGGCGGTTGAAACCGCCATTATCAGAGCACAATGTTAAAAAAAATAAGGCCCAAAGGAAGGAAAATCGAAAAGCAAGAAAAACCCAAATATCTTAAATCTAATGTGTTCCCCCAACAAGGAAAACCCTAACACGCGTTGCCACCACTGTCAAATCCAAAAACGACGATCTGTGCTCTGCTCCGGCAACGTTCTGCACCAGGGACTTCTTCGGCAACGATCTGCTCCAGCGAATGCTCCGGCGACGATCTGCTCCGGCGATGATCTGCTCCAGCGAATGCTCCGGCAACGATTTTCTCGGTGTTCTCCTCCGACGAGATTGTGTGCTGTGAACTGAAACGCTATCTCCAGCGACGATCTCCTCTGGCGGCGCGTTCTCCTCCTTTAGCAAGCTTCTATGATTTGGATTTGATATGAAGATTGTCACTCATCTCATCACCGTCATTCATCTCTGCGCCATCGCAAGCAACACCGTTTTCAATCTGGCTCATCTCCTCGCCGTGGCAAGCAATGCCGTTGTTGCTGCCTTCAGCAAGCTTCTACAGTTTGGTTTCGCGATCTCTATCACTTCTAATAGGTAACTCTTCGTTCTTTTAGATCTACTTCATGCTCTAGTAGGAAGAAACAAAGAATGCTGGTTCTGTTTTTATTATTGTGTTTTTAACTTTCATTGATCTTTTGTGATGTTGTTGTTGTTAGCTTGTTACTGCTGCATTTTCTATTGTGTTTTTGTTTTTTTGCTTATGATTTTATTTAGTTTGAGACCTAATCTATTTTATTGAACTGATTCATTTGCATCATTTGTCCGAAATTAGTACAAAACATGGCGTGTGTGTGTATTTTCTGATGTAAGTGTTTGAATGATGGTTAAATGCAATAATGAAGAGACACAAAGCACTCCTAATCTGTTCCATGAATGTTGTGTTAATGTTTGAATGATGTAAGTGTGTATTTTGGCTTTCAATTTTTAATTTTCTTGCTGATGCAGAGGTATATAAAAGATCATAAAGGTGTTTGAACAATTTTTCTTCTGGATTGGAAGCTTTTGCCCTCAGAAATTCTAAAGGTAATGCTTACTATCTAGTTAAGTAAAAGATGTTGAGAAAAAGCTTCCTTATTGTGAATGAGAGCACCAGCTTTGCATGTAAATGGTGATATGATGCATTATTAATAATTAAAAAAAACTGTTTTGATTGCAGATTCTGGTCCTTAGGATTGAAACCATGACAGAGCAACAAAGGTCAGACATAAGCAACCTTGGAAAATCTACTGCAATGGAAAGATTGGCAGGTTTAGTGAGCTTTGTGAACCAAGTAAGAAATTTACTTCATTTTCTTGAATGAAAAGCCATTAGTTATATTCAATTTAACTTCCACCGGTTTATTATTTTACCACTGTGTCAGTGACAGCAATGATTGAACATAATTCTGCAATAAAGAATAACCCCATTTGATTTCAACAAATTTGTTTTAGAAGTGATGAAACTAGGAAACAATATAGTGTTGTTCCAACTCATGTTACTTAAAGGAAAAGAAAATAAACAAAAGAAGGAAATGAAACATCTTCATTCACTAACTTGAAGATTGAGCACTAGAAAATTGAAGGAAGCTTTACTATGTTTGAAACTTGACAAGATTGTCATTTATATGCTCATACCTTAGTTTTGGCATCCAGTTAACATGGGCTCTTGGTCAATGTTGCAGTATTAAAGGTGTTGGAAGCTGATAAATGCTTGGAGCTTGTTTTCGAGATTCCTCTCCTATACTATTATTTTCTAAACTAGTTTATACTTCTGAAACCCTTCTAATAATATAAGTTTCAATTCTTAATTTCATAGGTATACAGGACGAGGTCTTTTTATGGATCCTCCTTCTGTCTTCATGAGCAACAATATGTGGAGTCTTTTGTTGCCTGAAGGGTTTCAGATTGAAAATCTGAAACTTGGTAACATTAGTAAGTTTCAAATTCCAACACTAATTCCTTTCTTGTTTAGAATATCATCATATTCTTTTTTGACATTTTCACAGCCTTTGCTTCACGTGACAAAATATTTCTCAAGGGCAGGGATACTTCTGAGCTTGTTGTAGTCTATTCATCTTACATATCAAAACTGTTATCTAGATATAGAGGGTCCAATAATATTGGAGCATTGATTATGGAACCAGGCAAGAATTTTATGAGCTTGCATAATTTGAAGTCCTCATTTTAATTCCAAACTCTCCTCCTTTCCCTCTAATGATCTTATCTGTTGATATTACTTTCTCCAATGAATAAATATGAATGAGAAAAACAGAACAAGAATCGGTTACTCACTTAACACACATCAATGTGATAATATATTAGAGCTATGCTCACAGTAATGCAATTTTCTATGTAAGGAAAATATTGCATATGGTCTCTACTCTCTAGATCTTCCAAAAAGAAAAAGTTTCTTGCTTTTCTGTCTTGGTTTCTTAAGACGTTTTCATTCTTTAGTTGTTCCATTGTCTATTTAGATTTTTAAATTAAAATAGTTGTACCTACTTCCCTAAATTTCTATAATCTCATTTGGACCTAAACTTTTCTTTAGTTATACAAGGTGCTGGAGGAATGCATATGGTTGATCCATTGTTTCAGCGAGTACTTGTTAATGAGTGTTGGAGTAGAAATATTCCAGTTATCTTTGATGAGATTTTGTAGTCAATGTTTTATTTTTATGCTACTAGAATTTATAGTTAATTTAAAATTTAATATTTAGGTTTAAAACATTGATAAGTATTAGTTAAAAAATATTATAAATATAAAGTAAACATTGATTTTGTAAGTTTTTATGTATTTAATGTATTGAGAAAACTAAATTTTCCTTGTTTAATTTACTTCCTTTACTAATACTCTTAATTCACTTTTTAGTCAAATGATAGATAACTACACAGCAAATTTGTGAGGAAAAAAATTAAAAACTTTAGGTTATTAGCTAACCTTTATAATTATATATACACAACTATATTTAAGTTACTAAAAACTTTATTGACAACTATAATTTTCTTATACCAGGAGGGTATGATAAAGCTGATATATTTCTTGTATTCAGGATTTGGCAGTCGTGGCTTTGCTGTACTCATTCCTCTTATTTCACCCAATTCTTCCAAAGGAAGGGTAAGATTTTTTTCAAGTATTATTAGTCTTGAAATATCTATTTTTGCAAGACTATTTCTCTTTGCTATTTTCTGTTCATGATTAGTGTGCAATGTGGTACTTATTTAGTTACTTGAGATCAAGTGAAATATGGCTAGTGGTACTTATTTAGTTACTTATTTTCTGTTCATTTCCTCTTATCTCACTGCATAATAAGAGAGTGCAAAGTCCCAACTATAGTGAGATAATAACCATGTAGTTAGTCACTAGCATTGTATATATAGAGAGTGCAAAGTCCCAACTAAACTCAGCAGCCTCAACCTTATTTTAATTTTCTTCAGACTCCAATCAATAATCATCAGTTTTTTTTCTTCTTCTCTAGTCTCTAGATCCCAAAAAAAAAAATCTACCACCATCATCATCATCATAATCATAATCGTAACTCCTCTCTATAGTTTAGTTTACACACTTTAAAGCACTGCCACTTACCATTTATTAAAGCACTGCCATTTTAAAGAAGAAGATAGGGCCTGGGGTGTACAACATTAGTACGGCGGATGATGCAGAACGCATATTGACGTCTGAGAATAAAGTTGTCTTGGCCTTCCTCACCACTCTAGTTGTAAGTGTTTGGATTTCTTATATTTGGTCATATATCTGTTTTACCATATAGCAAGTTGGTTGCCTTTTTATCCTTGTTTAAAAGTAGGGGCTGGGAAATGGAAGTAGAATTTGTTTAGTTTTTGCAATTTCTATGTCCATTTCAAGATAACTTGATGAAATTGTAGTCTCATTCCTCAGACTATGTTTCCATCATAGTTAAATGAAAATACTCCGCTGCATTTACTAATCAAATCAATGGATTTATCATTTTGTTTGTTATTATATGCATGCAGGGTTCTGAGAGTGAGGAGCTAGCTGCTGCATCCAAACTTGAGGATAATTATTTGTGTCTGCATCTTTTTATATTTGTTAAAGTAGGAAGCAATATTCTTTTAAAGGACTATTTTCTAACTCTATTATGTGTTGTAGTTGTTGCTGTTTGTGACTAAGAAAAATTCAGATGAGTTTTTTCCAAAATTGATCTTTCTTTCTTTTATCATGCATTTTGTTCATATAATCTCATGATAGTCTCAAAATTTATTCACCTGCCATTCCCTTGAAAAGAATCTTTGTATTTCTAATGTTCAATTATCTGTTGCAGCTGGTCTTTGTTCATGTGGACATGGACGATGAAGATGCTGGAAAGCCTATAGCAAGCTTCTTTGGCATCACCGGAAATAAAGTATATGAGAAACAAAGTACTTAGAGATGTAATTCAGTATATATTGCAAAGGTTTGAAAACTTTCATTTTCTTGTTATGCATAGATTTCATCAGTAGTCCTTGAAGGGAAAGGTGTATCATCTTCCAATAATTTGTTGCCCAAAAACAAAATGATCAACAGAATCCTGAATGCACAAAATCTTCAAGGAAAACTCCCTCCAGAACTTGTCAAGCTGCCACACCTTCAAGAGATGCATGTAATAAATGTCTTATTTGAAGTAGTAAAAACAGCACTTATTAGATAGTTTAAATACATTATTAAATATTAAGATAGTTTAGGGAACTGGATGGTAGATTTGACTAATTAGTGCTTATTGCAATGCTTGTATTTTGGTAAGTTTAGTAAGACAAATTTTTGTATAGGAGTTATTACTTTTGATTTTAATAATAAAAAATTATATATTATATTAATATTTTGTTTATGAGTTATAATATTTCATTTATGGATTATGATTTTTTGTTATTGTAAAATTTTAATCACAAAATTATTTATTTAACGCGATAAAAACGTCGGTAAAAACTGGTTTTTTAAACGATAAAAAATGTCACTGTCAGGGTAAAACGGCGGTTCAAAATGTCATTTTAACTAACTAAAACGCCACTGTCAGGGTAAAAATGGCGGTTTAAAAATGCCGTTTTAATCAACCAAAATGTTATTCTGTCAAGGTAATAATGGCGATTCAAACTGCCATTTTAACCTATGAAAAACTGCCGTTTTAACCCTGGAAATAACAGCGGTTGAACCGCCATTTTAACCTATCAAAAACCGCCGTTTTAACCTATTGAAAACTGCCGTTTTAACCTATCTAAAAACTGCCATTTTAATCCCTGAAAATAACGGCGGTTTGAACCGCCGTTTTAACCTATTCAAAAACCGTTGTTTTAACCCAGGAAATTATGGCGGTTTTTAAAAAACCGCTGTAATAACCAGAATGGCGCCCAGAATTACATCGTTTTACAAAACCGCCATTCTTGGTAATAATGGCGGTTCAAACTGCCGTAAATACCCAAAAAACCGCCGTTTTTTACCAAAATTTTTTGTAGTGTACCCATGTTTACAAGAAGGAGGATTAAAAACTGAAAAACCCATGTGATGTGATACAGCTTCTTTCCTTCACATATTAAGAAATAATTCAAATTAATACTCATCAATAATAGTTTTCTTCTTCGGTTAGAAGTTAAGACTTGTAACAAGATATCATATTATTTTTACACATTAAAGTCATGTGATCATATATAGAATTAAAATGATTGATCATTGCCATAAATGAATCCCATAAGGTCTCTGTTTACTTTCATAACCTAATTTTTAGTACCTAAACTTTTGTTCTGGACTTGAAGAATAGCAAGAAAGAAAGTATGTTCTCCACTGAACTCCTTAACCTTCCCTGATATTAATCTTTAAGGTGACTGAGATTTTAAAATATGAAAAATATAAGTCTATTGGCACTTAAAATAAATCAAAGCTCCCAAAAATACCAAAAAGAAAAATAAGATGATCTAACCTGCATTCTTCAAGCATAAGTGCACAACACAAGATACTAATTCAGAACAATAAAAAATGAAAACATTCACTCATTTAGATAGATATGACACCAATCATCCTACCAGAATTAGAGCAAACTACAAGTGTTTTATGTACTTATAGATAATCTATCAAAATGGTTTTTATGGAAGTGGTGAGAATCAAAGTTAGGTCCTTATGGGATTCAAATGATCAAACCCTAGACCTAAACTGTAAACAAGATGAGATGAGTGATCAAGATACCTTTTTAGTTAGACCATGAGCTGACATAACTTCATAGAGCTTGTGCATAAGCATTTCTTCTTCGACATATTAATTAGAACTCCATAACTTAGTGATGAATTAATGTCGATGAATTAATACAAACATGTCACACAGAAAAATAAATCATTATTCAAAAATTTATTGATACATGCCACCAGAAATCAATATCACAGTCCCAATATAAACCAGAAAGTACTTTCTCTCTTACAAACATCACATTTGTTATTTGTTATTGAAAAATGCATCAAACTAGGACCTCAAACTAGGACTATCTAAATAAAGAATGTAATTTCTATTTCAAAGAGAATAGCTAAAATAGTAAAAAAAACAAATTAAATTAGAGACAGGAAAATTCAGGGGTAGTGCCAAGCAAAGAACCTGAAGTTTTTGCGATTCATGGAGCATTGATCTGTAGGCTTCCATAAGGATCTCATTCTGCTTATCCATATGCCTATTTCAACATAAAAATCTGAATCAAACTAGGTTCCCAAAAAATAAAATAAATTGAAGAAAAAAAGAAGCAGGGCGCAGGTTGAAGGGAAAGTACTTCAATAACTCTGAGGAGTAAGTTGGATCAAATCTTCCAGGTTCCATGGTAAAAGAAAGAAATTGGGGTTTCAAACTGGAATAATAACGGAACACGCTCACGGGTTTTCCGGGGAAAAAGAAGCAATCAAATTGAAACGAAAGATGGTATGAATCTGCTCAAGCAAAGTGTGGAATGGCTAAATTCCAATTTCAATTCGAGCAATCACTCTCTTTACTGCTTGCAGCATGTGTTTAGAGAAGGAAACTAGGGTGTTTTTCTTATTTCCAATGGTCAACTTCGACCACAAGCATTTTCAAGTCAGTCTTTGATCAGAAATCAATCTAGTTCTTTAGGCTCATTACTAGCAACTCGTAGCAGTAGTAAGAAGTCAAGTGGGAAAACAGGCAGCGTAATGAAATATCAGGAACAACATAGCAAAGCAAGCAGACATAAAATCAATGAAAGCACCACAAGGAGAAGATTTGGCCAAAAAATGAAGTTCTTTCTTTCACATTGCCGAGATTCGCAAGCCATTAAGGCAACTGTTGCTAAAGCACAAACCATTCCAGAAATTTGATGATACAAGGTTTATTCCCTGTAGAATTCTTTCTTCAAAGAATAGAGAATGGCATCAAGTATTTGGCCTTAAATAGCTATGTAATATCAGTGGAGAGAACTGACCGAAGGCGGGAGAGTTCAGAGGCAGTGACGGAGACTGAGGGATCAGAGCAGAGAGCAGAGCAGTGGCGGCGAGAGCAGATTTGAAGCAAAAACAGAGCAATGACGGAGAGAGGTACAAAAGAGAAAAAGAGAGCAGATCGGAGACTAGCTCAGAGGTGGCGAATGACAAATGCTAACTTCCTAGAGATTCAGATTCAAATCTGCGAACGCCATCTTTCATCTCATCTCTGCAGTAGTAGGACTGAACGACGAAGAAAGCTGAACCACGAAGAACACGAACCGCAAAGAGCACGAACACCATTGTTACCTTCTCATCTCTTCTCGTCTAATCTCAACTCCAATTGCTACATGACCAATTGAATCAGTTAGGGTTTTGGAAAATAGAAAATAAGAAGAAAAAGAATCAAAAGAATAAATTGCTATGTTTCTTATTACTAGGACACTTAAATTTTTAGTAACGCTAAAAAAATTATATAAATAAGTGTCACCATTTTATTTAATAACGACTGTTTAAGTAAGGGTCATAAAATAAGTGTAGTTATTCATCTAATTTGGTGTAGTGTCTCTTGGAAGCTCAATCTTGTAAGCATTATCATTAATGCGCTCCAAGACTCTGAATGGTCCATCCGCTCGAGGAGATAATTTTCCACGAGACTTAGGAAATCGTTCCTTTCTCAGATGAATCCATACCAAATCTCCAACATTGAAAATATTTGGTCTCCTATGTTTGTTGGCTTGGGCCTCATACCGAGTAGTCTGACGCAATATCTTCTGTCGTACATCTTCGTAGAGTTTCTTGATTTGTTCAGCACGTTCATCAGCATTTGCACTATACTCTCGAGGAGTTGGTAACGTCGGAAGGTCTAAAATTAAAGACTCAGGGGTTGCTTGCTATATACCACCTCGAATGGACACCTCCCTGTTGTTTGACTAATGGAATTGTTGTAGGAGAACTCAGCTTGTGGCAACACAAGGTCCCACTGGTGAGGGTGTTTGCTCACAAAACTTTGTAGCAAATTTTCCAGGCTTTTGTTGACCACTTCTGTTTGACCATCTATTTGCGGATGACTAACAGAACTAAATTGTAGGTGAGTTCTCATTTTTCTCCTTAAAGTCCTCCAGAAGTGACTCATGAACTTCACGTCTCGATCTGAAGTGATTGTTTGAGGGATACCATGCAAGTGCACAACCTCTTTAAAGTACAAATCTGATATGTAGGAGGCATCATTTGTCTTATGACAAGGTACAAAATGAGCCATCTTCGAGAATCAGTCAACCACTGCCATAATAGAATCCTTTTGCCTCTGTGTCCTAGGTAATCCCACAACAAAGTCCATGCTAACATCTTCCCATGGGGCCTTCAGAACAAGCAACGGCTTGTACAAATCAGTGTTTTGATTCTCACTTTTAGCACTGTGACAAATGTGGTGGTATCTCTAAATGTGTCGAATGACATCCCGCTCAAGTTTTGGCCAATAGAATTTCTCTTTTAGGAGAGCCAACATTTTGTCCCTTCCAAAGTGTCCTACTAATCCTCCATTATGGGTCTCCCAGATAATTGATTGGTGTAGTGAACAACGGGGCATGCACAACTGATTGCCCTTGAAAACATAACCTTATTGAATGAAGAATTGTCGATAGGGTTGTTGTAAGCAGCACGTCCAAATTTCTCAAAAATATTGATCTCCCTCATATAACTCCCTTACAACCTCAAAACCAACAACATTAATTTGTAGAGTGGAAAGGAGAGTGTGTCGTCGGCTTAAGGCATCAGCAACCTTATTTTGAGTCCCAGATTTGTGCTTAAGGAGAAATGGAAAAGATTGTAGAAACTCACTCCAAGTTGCATGACGTCGATTCAACTTTTGTTGGGAGTTAATATGCTTAAGAGCCTTGTGATCAATATACAAGATGAACTCCTTAGGCAATAGATAATGGCTCCAATAGTTTAATGCTCGTACAATCGCATAAAACTCCTTGTCATAAATGGAATACTTCATTTTAGCGTCATTAAGCTTTTCACTGAAGAAAGCAATTGGTCATCCTTCTTGAGAAAGTACAGCATCAATGCCAACATTTGAAGCGTCACAATCGACCTCAAACATGGAATCAAAGTTTGGAAGTGCAAGTACAGTATTTGTAGAAATCCTTTCCTTCAATGCCTCAAAACTCTGTTGCGCCTTAGTGTTCCATGTAAAGGTATCATGCTTAAGACATTCAGTAAGTGGAGCAGCAATGGAGCTAAAATTCTTGATGAATCGCCGATAGAACGAGGCTAATCCATGGAAGCTCCTTATATCATGCAACGTCTTTGGAGTAGGCCAATTAACAATAGCATCGATTTTGCTATGATCCACCTCAATGCCTTGACTTGTCACAATATATCCCAGAAATATGACTCTATTCGTCAAGAAGTCACACTTCTTGAGATTAGCATATAGTTTTCGCTCTCGAAGTACCACAAATACTTGATGTAGGTGGACTAGATGTTCATCATGATCCTTACTATATATTAAGATGTCATCAAAGTAAACAACAACAAACTTCCCAATGAAGGATCGGAATACTTGGTTCATCAAGCGCATAAAGGTGCTTGATGCATTAGAGAGGCCAAATGGCATAACCGTCCATTTGTACAATTCATCTCATGTCTTGAAAGCTGTCTTTCATTCATCACCAGGCCTCATACGGATTTGATGATAGCCACTTCTTAAATCAATCTTAGAGAAGATAACAGCACCATGTAATTGATCCAGTAGATCATCAAGTCGGAGAATAGGGAACCTGTACTTGATGGTGATCTTATTTACAACACGACTATCAATACACATACGCCATGAACCATCTTTCTTTGGAACTAGCAGAGTAGGAACGGCGCAAGGACTAGCACTTTCTCTAACTAGGCCTTTGTCTAGGAGATGTTTTACTTGGCGTTGCAACTCGTCATGCTCCTTAGGACTCATATGATATGCTGGCTTGTTTGGGATCACCGAACCAAGGACAAAATTAATGGCATGTTGAATATATAGTATTGGTGGTAACTCGTTAGGGATCTCCTCAGGGACCACATCAGAAAATTCTTCAATCAAAGGCTTGTCATCCTTATGCACAGACAAAGTCTCCTTGTTCTCTTCATAAATCAGTAAAAAACACATGACGTTGAACTTTCGATGAGTTTTGTTAAGGTCTGACCTTATTGCCACAGACGTCCTAGTAATAAGTGACATGCGTCTATTGGGATGACATCACACCATACCTCGTCTGTATATTTAATCCCAATTGAGAATTGAACGTAACATCACCTTGTCACTTTGACCTCATTCCCTTTTCTCAGCCACTGCAACTTATAAGGGTGAGGATGTTCCTCTGTTGGAATCTTCAGCTTCTCCACCATATAAGTCGCAACAACATTCTCACAACTTCTGTAGTCAATGATAACCTTGCACACCTTTCCTTAGGCAGTGCACCTTGTGTGAAAAATGTTATGGCGGAGCCATCCTTCATCTTCCGTTAGCATGGCAGTGTTCAAAATGTGGCGAACCACCAAAGCTTCACCACAATCCGCTGGAACCTTCTCTTCAGCATCATAGTCAATATCATCCTGCTTTTCGAACGCTTCACTTGGCTCTTCATGGTTTTCTTCTTCAATTAGAGTGATAACTCTTCGATTTGGATAATCAGCAGTAATATGCCCAAATTCTTGGCACTTGAAACACCTTCTGTTGGATTCAGTAGAGCGAGAAGAGTTGTGCTCCTTATTGGCTTGTGGACTTTTTAAAGGACTTACCTTAGAGGATTGTTGAGGAGTCCATTTCTGCTTTGGAAGATTAACCACCCCCTCTCTTTTGGGAAGCGATTGTTCTTCTTCTGTGTTATTTGCCTTTCAACCTTCAACGCTAGTCTTGTAACATCATCCAACGTCCATAATGGTTGTAGTTGAACAATGTTTGCAATGTCCTCATTAAGCCCTCCAAGGTAGCGAGCAACAGTTTGTTCTTCAGGCTCTTAAATGTCACACTTCATAAGAAGCTCTTCAAACTCCATAGTGTATTCCTCTACGGTCAATGATTTTTGTTTCAAATTGTGAAATTTGATGAAAACTTCTTGCCTGTAGTACTCTGGAAGGAACTTTTTCCTTAGTTCACGGTGCATTTTATCCCATGTCTTGATCTTGCTCCGTCCTTCTCTTTCTCGCCGACGCTTGAGATTCTCCCACCATACTAATGCGTGCTTCTTTAACTTGATTACCACAAGCTTCACATGCTTGTCATTTGGATGTCTTTTAACTCAAATGCTCTTTTTACTATGCAAAGCTAGTCGATGAAATCAATTTTGATTCCTAAGTCTTTAACTTTATGAGTCGTATTGTGCCGTGCTCTTCGTGTGGACAAATCTTCAGATGAAGAAGAATAATGAAATGGATTTGCATTATCCTCTTCACTAGAAGGATTGTCTTTAGTCTAGTTTCCATGATTATGTTGAGCAGCTTCATATTTTGCAAGTTGCTCTTGCAACTCCTTAACTTGACGGCGTAATTCCTCCACTTCAATTTCTTGAATAGTTCTATACTTCGGAGCCATCTTTTACTACTATGCAATGAGACTGGTGCTTAGATGTTGATGTTGTGATGATGATGAGGATACACAATAATGATAATGAGATGAGGATACACAATGATAATAATGATAGAAATGAACGAAGATAATCCGTACTTCGCAACAGATAATCCGTACTGATGACGACTCGTACCAACAACGAGAGAACCTTATTGGAGCAAGTGGAGGACCGACCTTGCTCTGATACCAAACTGACGCCGAAACGTCGCTTAGGCCACCGACCTTGCTCTGATACCAAACTGACGCCGGAACGTCACTTAGACCACCAATCTTGGCGAGATTAACAACCCCACTATGGTGAAAGTAGCTAAGAACTCACCTTGGTTGGCTAAGCCAAGGATGCACCTCTTACTCTCAAAGAGTTTAGAGGAAAATAAGCACACAACTTATTTCATATTCAAATCAACTTCAACTCTTAAATAAAAGGGGTACATATGCATATTTATACTAGTAGGAGAGGGGGAGCCTTTGAGTATTACGCGATGTGGGACTAATTCATATGCATATTATAATAACATAACTAAACTTTACTACTTTAACTAATATTTCTACTAACCTAATAGATGCTCCTGCATCAATTTCGACTGTGCTTCCTTCCGACAGTTCCGTCTGTGCTTCCTTCCGGCAGTTCCGTCTGCATCGTTCTATCAGTTTATGCATTTTTTTTATTTCGTTATTTTAAATAAGTTGATGTTAAAATTATTTAGCATATCTAAATATTTATTATGGGATATTACGTCTTTATTATTTTGATTCTCTTAACACCTATAAATACATTTCTATATTATATCATTATATACAACTTGAATACACACAACTTCTTTTTCTATATTGCCCTCTCTTACCCTTTCTAACAATATAGATTAAGAATGCTGAGACTTTAAGGTATCTGATAGAATGGAACACAAAAGCATGAAGATCACACTAAACCAGAAAGCTAAGAGTAAAGAATGATTGCAGAAATGTGTATCTTGTATTGAATATCTTGTTATCATGTATTTTACAAGTCTCTCTTATATATATAGGTAAATAAGGTATACCTTGCTATCTAAAAGAGAGGGAAAATCAGTTGCTTCTATAACTACTTTTTACACCTGTTATAACCAATTCTGTTTTGGTTAACTAACTCTGGTTTACTTGCTTGGTAATGTGATCTCTCTATTTTGTTAATAATACAATATTGTTGCATTTCACTAATTAGTAGAAGAATATTTTAATGGAACCGAGGGTCCCCTGTGTGACAACAACCTTAATGGTTTGCATTAACATTTCACTGAATAGCAGAAGACTATAAATGTGTTATTAGAGCATATGTTTCTGCTGATGTTGATTATTACGATGTAAAAAAAAATCATCTATCTATGTACTACTCACTTGTGATTTTTAAGTATGAGAAAAATGATTGTGATTTAAGCATGCATGCTTGTTGAATTTACAAGAGTGCATAGTATCTAGAAGTAACAACCATTAAATTGAAACTAATAAATCAGTGTGAATATGTGACATATAACACTACTGAATCTGCATACAACATTTCTATGTTACATATCATATGGATAATCATTCATTCAATTAAACCACTTTCAGTCTTTTTTTTTTTTTTTAAATGATACCTTCTTCTAATTCTTTTCTTAGCCACTGAGCCCAATTAGAAAGACCCCAATAACTGCTTACTCTTCGTTATCATTAATATGATGTGAGATTTGTGAAAACCAAAAGCAAAAATATGATGTGAGATTTAATTAATTAGGATCCCATGCTACAAAAAAAACGAGAGAATTTTTCCCTCAAAAAGAAAAAAAAAAAGTCAACAGTATGCTTATATATTAATTACGAA
>NC_029792.2:6199083-6199860 GCF_000816755.2 Arachis ipaensis
AATATAAAAATTATAAAAAATTAATAAAAAATAGTTAAGAATCAATATTTTAATAATTAAATCTCCTTAACAATCTTTTAGAGTAATTCTTTTTAAATTAATTAACTAATTAATCCCAAGTGAATATTCATAAATATCTATATAACATTGTAAATCAAATAGCATATATTAAAGATTATACAAAATAAATAAAAAAATAGTTAAGAATATATTTATCTTCTTATAAAAAGATTTAGTTCTTCATTTTAAATATTATAAAAAAAATTGATTTTTTTTAATAATTTTAGTATTAAAGGTCCTTTTTAATAATTAAGTCTTTCTAACGGTCCTTTAGAGTAATTTTCCCTTATTTAACACAGTTCACCAAATATCATATTAGCGTCCAAGAATTCTTTTTGACTATCATATCTAGGGAATGGATAAAGAAAATATGTCCTATTTTTCTATCCAAAGTTTGAATTCAAACTCATCAACATCACATACAGTAGACATCTTTGAAAATTCTGCACACCAATTTTAAATCTCGACTACCGTTTGTTCTTTGCACTGATCTATTAGTTTAGTTACATAATACACATCTAATTAGAGAAATGTATTCCAAAATACACATAATAAAAGGGGGGAAATGAGACAATTTTGATTACATTACAATAGTAATATTACTGTATATATGCTGCAATTATATATTATTGTTGTTATATAAAATTTTTGAATTTACAAATTACAAATGTTATTTTTGCTATTGCATGGGAATAACACATAATTAAGGATTTTCCT
>NC_029792.2:6199959-6204037 GCF_000816755.2 Arachis ipaensis
GCACAGTAGCCAAACTCTTCACAATCTATATCGATCCTAGTGCTTATTAAGCGATATATAGAAATTATGATTTTAAATAATATAGTTAATGCATATCTTAAACATGTCCATAGATATTTGTTTTTATTTATAAATAAGGTTTAATTACTCTACAGATCCGTATAGTTTTACCGAATTTTTAATTAGGTTTCTATACTTTTTTTTCTTTTCAATTGGGTCTCTATACATAAAATTTTTTTCAATTAAATCCCTGCCGTGTGTATAACGTTAAAGTTAACAGAATATTTTTTATAAAAAACGAATATTCTTTAAATTTGGTTAGAGTGGCTAGCTGAAGAAACATGCATTGTTCCAAAATACCCAAATCACCCCTTACAGTTTATCATAAGTAAAAAAAAAAACCCTAAGATTCTCTGTGAAGAACGCGATTAAGTCGTCCTCTGCTTCCCCTGTTTCGGACCGTCGTCAACATCCGTCGCTGGGGCCTTCTGCAAGGAACGCTTGGTGGTTTGCCGTCCGTTGCCACCTTCCCTGTGAACCGTTCTGTTCTACTCTGTTCCGTTCGAAGGTGGTCAGCGCGTTTTCCGTCGCCGTCCATCGCGGTGAAGCCCATCACCGTCGTTGCGCCGTATCGATCGGAGCTTCGTAGCGCCTGGCCTCCCGTCCCCGCATTGTGCGTCTGCTCCATCTCCCTGTACTCGAACGTTCTCTCTGAAAACAGGTCAGGAAAAAAAAGCTTCTTTTGTTAGTTTTAAAAGTTGATGTGTATGCTAATTTTATTTTATTTTTTTATAAAAATGACATTGGTTGAATATCTATTTCTGGGATTGATTTTTGGATTGTTTTGATAATGGTTGATTTAGGGTTTACAATATGGATATCTCTGTGCATAGATTTTGTTAAAGGAGGAATTGAAATATAAATTAATTTTGCTAATGATAAATTGTGTTTATTCTTGAATGTTGATTGTTGTGGCTGTGATGATGTTTTTTTTAAATGGATTATGTTTCTGTTTTTAATACCTGTAGTGATGGGGACTCATATTTCACCATAGACATACATCATGGTGGCAAGTTTATGACAAATCTTGAAGTAACGCTAACCATTGAAGACGTGAAGCTTCTCATGATAAATCTTTTTTGTTACTTCATGCCTTAATATCTGATTTCATATCATGTTATGTGATGCTTTGCGCCCCCAATTTGAACTAGGATTAGTGGATTACTCATTGATCCCTTTATTGGGTCTGCTATGCAAATTTCAATTAGTTTTTTTTAACCATGTTTGCTGGTTTTGTGGAGTAGGAAAGAGGCAAAATTTTTGTAGCAATGAACAATGTGTGTTACTGCTTGTATTATTCTTCATTTGATGTATTCTTCTTTCATAAAAAGTAAATAAATAAATAAGACAAATAAAAAAGAACTCTTAATATTGGAAGCAACATATTTTAGTTTGAGTTATATATTAGTTTTGTTAAGTCCATAATAATTATTTTAAACTCATTGCTACACTGACTGGTATTCCTGCATCAATTCTCTAGTATGAGTTTAATAGTGGATCTGTTGCATATATTTTGCAGTTTCTTCAAAGCAGTGGTGCTAATATTTTAAATCTAAAGACAGAATACCAAATATGTAAAATTTTTTATTCTTGCATTGAGTTTAGTTTTGGAGCTTCATAAAGCAAAAGAAATAGCTGTTAAATATGGTAATAAAGCCAGAACTAATGTAGCAAATGTCTTTTCTAGAATAGCTGATGGTCTTAGTTTATGTGAAAAATCGGTGACTGTATTAGCAAAAGACCTTTTGAGAATTTGCTTTTAATTAAGGTTTGGTGCTATTCATTTGATATTATTTGTTATTGTTAATTTGTGTTTCCAAAAAAATTTTTAGTGTGTTTTCTGATGTTACAATTTATCATATTTTCTAGGAAAATATTTTGTTGTGACAAAGACGTTGTGAGAATGCATTGTATTCCCTGCTCACTTTTGGTGCTCGATGGCCTGTGCGTCACTTGACATCAGTTGCAATGGCAAAGATCATATCCAAGGGAGATGGAATATCTATTTATGCTAGAGCAAGCAGTCTTTAGGGATTTCTTTCTAATGGTTCTTGTTACCATAAGGAAAATTCATTTCTTCAATATACTTGTTTTTGAGTTTTTGTTAGTCAAATTGATTCTCTTGTTTGAGGAATTATATAGAACTCAGTTTTTGTGAACAATTTTAGTTATTATTCTATCAATGGTTCTTGTTACTATATATCATATGCAAGTTCTTTCATTATGTTGGTCATAATAAATACTTGAGTGATGGAAATTAAATTTTATATTATACTTATTATTACTATTTCTGTTTCATTTTATCTATTATTATTTTTTTGTATATTCTTAAGAGAAGGTATTTTGAAAGTCAAAAAAATAAAGAGACGGTATTTTTCTATTTCCGTTTATTTTTTTTTATATTCTTAAGATAAGATATTTTGAAAGTTAAAAAAATAAAGAGAAGGTATTTTTGGTACAATTTGTATATAAATAAGAAAAAGAATGATAGTGATAAAATAAAAGAGATTATAGGAATATCTTTTATTGAATATTTATAATTTTTCTGAATTTTTAATTAGGTTCCTATACTTTTTTTCTTTTCAATTAGGTCCCTAGGGGTATACAAATAATTTCATAATTTACTAACATTTTTTTAACGTTTAACGTTAACAAGGACTAAATTAAAAAAAATAAATATATACAGACTCAATTAAAAAAATATAAAAATTTAATTAAAAATTCGATAAAACTATAAAATCTTGCAGAGTAATTAAACTTATAACTAAAGTATGTTAGGCTTGACTGAAAAAAATTTTAGACTACCGAGGATAAAATCAAAGTCAAAAAACAATACTCTCCATACTCCAAAACAAAAATAACATGTATTAAATATATATTTGTGGACTATAGTATATGCAAATAATTCTATCCAACGCAATACATGCATCAGGTGCGGTAGCAGCCGTCGTCTTAGATAAGTGACCACTAATATTATGACATGTGGCAGAGAGTGCAGTGTGCATCTAGAAATTCATGCATCTAGATACGCACTTCAAACTGCGGTAGTAGTTATGTTTGACCAAACAACACACCGTTGACAAACTTTGAGCCTTTATGACTCGTAAAGTGGTAATAACTACATGATTTATTATATTTATCACATGCTTATTTATTTTATCAGAAAATCTTTACATACAAATGTTATGTGTTTACAAGTTTTATAAGTTTAAAGAAGATGAAATCTACTAAATTTATTGTTTATGTTAAGTGCCTCTTTAACAGACTCTTAAATAAATTCAAATCAATTAACGCGTAAATATATAACTTTCATTTTTCAAAAGATTTCGTTTGTTTTTTCGAGTTTCTTGCCAAATTTGTTGGATCTCCTTAGTGCGTTCTCTCTTTGCTTCGTTTTTTTTTTTATTTTCATGGTTTCTGAAATCAAGTTTTGAAATCGTTTTGAAGATAATGGAACTTCAGAAATACACTCAAACGGTTACAGAAATACACCCAAACGGTTACAGAAATACACTCAAAAAATTACAGAAATACACCAAAATGATTTAAGAAATACACCCAAAACTGAGGGAGACAGTATATTTCTTGAAATCTTTTAATGTTTTGCTGGTTATAGATGAGGCACATGGCAGAGACAATCTAGAAGAAAAACCTAGAAGAACAGTAAAACAGTATCTTGAATAATGTTTCTTCATTTTTTTCTGGTGATTTTTGATGGAGATTTGTATCTTTTCTTCTTGATTTCTTCTACTCTTCGCGAGGAGTTGGAACGTTTCTGTAGAATTGTAATTTGTTTCGAATGTCCCTTGAATCTTGACGGTTTGCATTTTGATTGAGGAAGAAGAAGAAGAGTGAACGTATTGTGGAAGGATGATTAAGGCGCGTGCGTTGGACGCTTGATTCTAAAAGAGTGGTGTGCGTATTTTTTTCTTGGACTTTGAACAACTTGTATAACTTATAAGCCAAAAAAACTTATATATGTAGAAGGCCTGTTATTTTATAGTGTGAATCAATTTTC
>NC_029792.2:6204064-6215647 GCF_000816755.2 Arachis ipaensis
TATATTTCTATTTAATTTTTTGTTTTATTGAAATTAATAAATAAATTTTCTTCTTAATAAAAGAGATTCATTCTATATAATGAAAATTTATTTGAGATTTCTTTCTTCTTTTCCTCAAAGATTAGCCAGTGTTATTATTTGGTAAAGAATATTCACTAAGACTGAAGATCTAAAATATTTGTAGACTTTATTATTATTTTTTAGGATTATGTTATATACTAAAATTAGTCATTAAGGCTAGTCATTAATATAAAATACATATTAGAATATAAATATATATTAAAAATAAATTNAGCATAATCGTTTTTAATAATACCTTAATTGATATATTTATATATAATAGCCACTTTCTCTTACCCAAGTAAGCAAACACATATTTTCTTTGTTTTTCTCTTGATTCGAGAAACATATCTTCGTCATGCTTTACGTGTGTTCCTAATAATCTGAATCAAGAATGGCGGAAATCGAAGTTCCTGAGTTGTTGCTGTGTCCCATCTCGCTTGAGATAATGAAGGACCCGGTGACAACCGTAACAGGGATAACATACGACAGAGAAAGCATAGAAGAATGGCTGCAGCAGAAATCTAATAAGAAGGATTGTATGTGTCCTGTTACAAAGCAACCATTGCCGACGGACTCTCATTTCTTGACTCCAAACCACACCCTCCGGAGGTTCATCCAAGCCTGGTGTTCAGCCAACGAATCCAACGGCGTCGATCGGATTCCCACCCCCAGGTCCCCTCTCGACAACTCCCAACTTCACAAACTCCTCACAGATCTTGATGCTCCTCGCACCTTTCAAACCTCATTGAACAAGATGCATGATCTAGCCACTCAGAGCCAGAGGAACCGCAACTTCATGGCTCAACAACGAGTACCCAAGGCCATGGTACAATTCATCACAACCACTTTCAAACAAGGTACTATGAAACCATTTATTCCAATATCGAAAATGTTTATAACCAAAGAAAATCAACCAAAAACAGCCATAACCTGTTCCCCTGTACTGGTGTTGTCAACCCAATCATATCCTAGGGCCTGAACTAATAACACCTCGGAATGAATGTATTATAAGTTTTTTGATGGAAATGGTTGACCGAGGTGGTTTAGTATCGGTGTCGGATTTGCTTCCTTGGGAAGAGGATAAAGCATCTGTTGTGCAATACCTTGGTGAGGCACTGTTTGCGCTACGTAAGTTGGGTTTGCTTATATTGTTTAATTGTTCTCAATAAGGTTGTGTTTCTTTTGTAGGCTGAAAATCCGACCAAGTCTCCTGCAGATGGTTGTAAAATGTTAGTACTTAGCTTCATTTTTTCAAATGTAGTAAAAAATAACACATCGGCGCTGCTGCCTGGGTCTAGCAGCACTTTCCGAACTATTAAGTCGCCCAATTGGATAGAGATGACAACGGGGTCATCCAAGTTGGTGTCCTGGCAACTAAAGTCGTTCTGGCAGAAGGTCATCTCTGGCACGTCTGGCATTGGCTGAGGATTGCTCGTGGTAGCTCCAAGTGCTAACATGGCCCTGTATGTACGTTTTCTAGCCGAACTTGTTTGTCCTCCTCCGGCATAACCGCCTGAGATGCAATTGATTATGCCTCTAGGTTGAGCAGGAGCCTTTTCTTTGTCCTTCGATGATGATGATGATGGTGGTGCAGGTGATGGATCTGAAGTCGGAATAGCTCTCTTCTGCATATGACCCGAGATGAATTTATCAAGGTGTCCCTGTCTTGCTAAGCGTTCTAACAGGTCTTTGGCGATCACACAATCGTCGGTTGTGTGACCATACTTCTGGTGGAATGTGCAGTACTTGCTTTTGTCGATGTTCTTCGGTTCAGGGTAACTGCCAGCTTTACGGGGGGGTTTAATCAATTTGGAGTTCAGAATCTCTTTAATAATATCGTCCCTCTTCGTATTAAAATATCAGCAGCATCTTTTTACCAGTTTTATTTGAGTTCATTCTGATATTGTAATGTCTGAATAATTAGGCAAAACCAGCGGCGTTGAAGAAGCTCTGAGAATTCTTCGCTTACTATGGAGGAGCACTTCATCATCATCATCATCGTCATCCTCGCCAACTGGCGGCGGCGGCGGCACAAACATGAAGCCCCTGGTAGGTGAAACCTTGGACTTCATCAAATCGTTGACTTGGATTCTTCAACTCCCAATAATCGACAATGACCTTAACATGGTTAACGAAGCAATGCAAATTCTAAAGCTGACCATCGAAATCACCGATTCAACGCTCTTGGGAAGCTTAAACCACGAGTTCTTCAAACAAATCGTGAGCACCATGACGAGACTAAGCAAATCATCATCATCAATTCACCAAAATGCCCTCAAATCCGCGTTACACGTGCTCATAGAAACATGCCCCTTAGGAAGAAACAGAACGAAGATCGTGGAATCCGGTGCAGTTGGCGAACTCATCGAACTGTCCATCGATAAACCAACGGAGAAGAACCTAACGGAGCTTATATTCAAGCTGTTGGGTCAACTGTGCTCGTGTGCAGAAGGGAGAGAAGAGTTTTTGAAGCACCCGGCCGGAATCGCTGTTGTTTCGAAGAGGACGCTGAGGGTATCGGCAGCGACTGATGATCGAGCCCTTCATGTGTTATGGCTGATTTCAAAGTTTTCAGCTACGAATGAGGTGGTTCGAGAGATGCTGAGGGTTGGTGCTGTGTCAAAGCTATGCATGGTGATGCAAGCAGATTGTGCTTCTTATTTGAAACAAAAGGCAACAGATATTCTTAGGTTTCATGCAAAGGCTTGGAATAATTCTCCTTGTATTCAAGTCTATTTGTTAACTAGACACCCAAGATGATCATCTTCAATTAATCATTGCTAGAATGCTAAAACCCTTTTTTATAATTTAGTATCTTCTAGATTATAATTAATTAGTAGTATTAAGGGCGAACATATTTTATGATTTGTAACTATCAATTAGTCATCGTTAATGTTTTTAATAGTCTAAAATTATATCTAATAATATAGAATTACACATTTTTTCATGTTAAAAGTTTTAAGTATCTTGTTGCATCATACAGGATAATGGAGAGATTGAACAGGATGTAAATCATAAGATCCAAGCAGGTTGGTCAAAATGGCGGAGTGCATCTGGTTTTATATGCGACAAAAAAGTGCCTTTAAAACTTAAAGGTAAATTCTATCGCACCGCTATAAGACCGGCTATGCTGTATGGTACGGAGTGTTGGGCGGCTAAAGGGGAGCACGAATATAAGCTGAGTGTGGCAGAGATGAAGATGTTGAGATGGATGAGTGGTCATACGCGATTGGATAAAATAAGGAATGAAGATATAAGGGAGAGAGTTGGAGTAGCACCCATTGTGAAAAAGATGGTTGAATCGCGTCTCAGGTGGTTTGCACATGTGAGAAGAAGACCGATAGAACATCCAGTCAGGAGGGTGGATGAGATGGAAGATGGATAAATGGCGAAAGGTAGAGGAAGACCTAAGAAAATCATCCATGAGGTGGTCAAACGAGATCTACATGTAAACGATCTCTCTGTAGACATGATACATGACAGAGCACAATAGCATCGTTTGATTCATGTAGCCGACACCACTTAATGGGACAAGGCTTTGTTATTGTTTATACTAGTTCATGATATTTTTCATAAATTTTTTTATTTTACTGATTCGATTACTGATTTAGATTTCAAATCTTATTGGGAAGTGAGTTTTTTTCTTTTTAAAATCAATTAATTTAATTTTAAANTTAATGTATCTTTTAATATATTAGTTCTATTCAATCTCCTATTACATATGTCACATAATAACATATTAACATGTCATGCATTTTCTTGATTTTGTTATAAAATTGGAAATTCAGTATTTATATTAATCATGGTTTTTTCACAACAATCCAGTAACGGAGCCGCTCTTTTATTCTTGTGGGAAAATTTGCTTCGTGATGAAGATGCCAAGTAAATTAATTAAAAACATTTGAAGACTTGGACGTTTCTACTTGGGAAGTGAATATACATACAGAATTTAAGAGTAACTTATTAATTGTGGTGTAAGAAAAAGTGTGGTTGCTTGGAAGATTGAAGATTCATCTGAGAGTTAAACACCTTTAACCCGACTCAATCGTTGCCTCAACAAATTTGAATTGAATGCCATTTTTATCCACAACAGAAGTTTCAGGCTCAAATTAAAGCCAAATGATTATTGTGAATTTCATCAAATTGAATGTTTCTTTAGTCGACTTGTGTGAAAAAGTTAAGTCCTGTCTGTGTCATATGTGGTGCGTTATTGTAGTTTGTTTGAAAATTGAATTGTTGCAGCAGAAATTATAACTATTAGCTGCTACTCTACCCTCTAGCGGCGATTATTGATTTAGTCGATGCCCAACATACGCAACCATTGTTTTCTACACATCAAATATTGATATTATATCTCGAAGCTTAATTGAGACTTTTCTTGTTCAAATATAGTGTATTATTATTTGAATTATCTGGAAACAAAGCAAGTTCTTCTTGGGCTGCTAATTATTATTATTATTATTATTATTATTATTATTATTATTATTATTTCTCAATCTTATACGGGTGTTATTTGATCTTTGACCATCAGTATCGTAGTCAAAATAAACTTTAATTTGAGTTAGTAGTTGTCTTGAAGCTCACACTTTTGACGCCTTTGGATAATGACTACTCAGTACTCGCATGATTATTTCTCATAAACATTCCTAGTCAAGCTTAAAACAGTCCTATGTTGAGTGTTTTTTACTCCGTAGTAGGTAAGGGTGTTAAAAAAATTTTAACCAAACTATTTCGTATTAAAACCATTTTATATAAATTATAACTTTAATCTTTTGTTTTTTTCTTTTTGGTTTGGGAGATAGAAGGTATCTGATAATCCGTTCGAACCAAATTAAACCAATTGAATTGGTTATGGAATCAACAGATAATAACGTAACGATTTTGAGGGTACGAAATCCAAATTAATTTATGGACTATATATTAATTAAATAAAAAAATTAAAATATATATATGCCTTTTAATGATTTTGAGTTTTTCTCTATTACATTTTTTTATTTAGCTTTTAATGTATTTGGTGTTTAAGATATTTGGATTTTAATGTGTTTAGTTTTTAATATATTTGGTGTTTAATATATTTGGATTATTTCTATTGATTTTACATGTTTATTGTACTTACAGAATTTTTAAGATAAAAATTTCGTTTTTTTATTATCAATTTCTGTTTTATCGAGTACCCAATTACTCGAATCGAACCAATTCATTGTTAATCAATTTGGTTTATTTTAAGTACATACAAAAAAAAAACATAAATTCAAACCAAATCAAACCAATTATAATTCAATTGGTTCGATTCTAATTTCATTATAAACCCTAACCAATTCGACTAGTGCTCATGCCTATTCTAACTATTGAATGGGTCCCTCGTAGGCACCAACTATTAGGGAATTCGGATTAGATGGGCCTATAGAACCCACCAAACCCCCCATAGCAACCATAGTCTGGGCTTTATTCAACATTCAACTTTTAGATCAATAATAGGGGTTATTGGCATTGTCCTACAATAGATGATTGTCAATACTTTGGTAAAACCCATTTATGAAACAATGTCTCAAAAAAAAAAGAAGAAAGAAATAAGCGATATTTAATTATTTATACGAAGAAAAATAAATTACGGAGGAAAGAAAGTGTATAAAAAGGTAGGGAGGAAAGAAGTTGAGTATAATAGTATATTGTTATTTTACATAGATATGCGAACAGAAAATGGAAAGGAAAATAATAAAAGATGGATTCATTTCCTCGTGTTTTTGGATAAAAAGGTTATAGAAAAAGAAGAGATAATAATTTAATATAATTTATCTGCCCTTATTCTGTAAGAAAACACTTTTGCTATCTATAATTTTACATTTATATAAAAAAATTAATGGAAACAAGAAATCATAATTTCTTAAGTTTATCCATTAAAATAGTATATATGTAGGAACATGAAAAATCACGAAGTCGTTAATTTGTAGTTCATACTGCATAGAAGTATGAGAACAATGTTGTGCAAAAAATTGATAATTATAAATCTTTTTTCCCTTGATATAACAAGATAGAATAGTTTCATCAGTCCTATAGTCAAGAAAAATGAAAGTTATGAACTAAAATAGAGATTAATTAGATGGTCATGGATACGATGATAACAAAGGTAGAGGAATACATGTTGAATTCTTCCAAATCAGAGAATGCAACTTGAGAATCTCTTTAGCTCTCTCTTTGGTCTTCAAAGCGCTATCAACTTGAAGCACCAAACACAGCTTGTTAACGGCTCCTACCTGCATCATCTCTTGAACTACTCTCCCGCTTCCACAGAACCTACAAACCGACGCTAATATCCTAACTCCTCTGTCACTCGCGGCGCGTGAAACTCTCAATATTTTCTTCGAAACCACGGCGATTCCCGCGCCGTGCTTCACCAACTCCGCGCGCCCTTCCGCGCAACCGCAAAGCTGATCCAACGCCATTAACGCCAGCTCACACGTTCTTCTTTCCGTCGAATCAAGAAGCACTTCCACGAGCACGGACACCGCGCCGGCTTCCACCGCTTTGATTCTGTTTCTTCCCCATGGACAGAGCTCAACCACCAGCTTCAATGCCGCCTTATGAGCCTGCTGCGATATACGATCGCGTATCACTCTCGTGATTTCAAACAGCATTTCGGTTTTCGCGCTGATTAACTGGATCGGATTTGAAACCGCAAATGCCGATTTCAAAAGAAGTGTTGCGTACGCTCTTGATTGGCAGCTCCCACGCTTCAACGCTTGCAGCAACGATTCAAGAAACTGAAGGCACTCGTTGTTGATTAGCTTCTTGATCTGATTTTCCGAGAGATCAAGATGAAACAAGATCTCAATCGCAGCTTCAGTTAGATCTCGTTCTTCTTCTTCGGCGCGATTGTTGTTCTTCATCATGATTGTAGCTAAGAACTCTATTGCACCTGAAGACTCGAAACAGCTCTTGTTCCTTTCAAAGAACGCCATGGATCTGAGTGTTGCGAGGCAATTCTCCTTAGTCTCCGGGAATCGCTTCGCTTCGGAGATCAGTTTGGCGATGTGAGACGATGCGTCCATGGACGGTTTTGGAGTAGGGATACGCTCGACTCCGAGAGAGGCGTTTACGGTGCACCATGATTGGATGAGCCTTCGTAGGGTGTGGTTTGGAGTAAGAATAAGATCAAGATCTGTGTGTTGTATTAGGGACTGTTTGGTAACCGGGCATGATTCGTTTTTGCATGAGAATAACCATTTCTCTATGTTCTCTCTGTCGTAAGTGATACCGCTGCAAACGGTTACAGGGTCTCTCATGAGTTGAAGGGATATTGGGCAGAGAAAATGTGCAGGAACCTCAATTTCATTATCCATGGAGATTGACACAACTATCCAAATTTGATGATGTAGCTGTAGTGTATTAGAGACACATTATCTTTATACAAAGTTGGTGCAAACGATAAAGTCAATACACGGAAATTCAGAGGGGCGATTTAATTCATAATAATAAATTAAGGGTTTCGGAAGCAGTAATTAATAATAAATAAATTAAATTAAATTAGAGTGTAGATTAGTGGTAAGGTACTTATTTATTTAAGGAGCTAACGTCGGTGTTGATGATGATAGATGCAAATTGGATAATTGCAGATGGGCAAGGTTTTGACTTGCAATATTATGAACAAATAAAAGTACTAATATGTCTGATGTCTGCGAGGACCTTAATGCTTTCATGGCTGGTACCGACAACTTGTAACGGAGGCTCATGCATTGTGTTGTGATTTATTGGATGCTTCTCACGCCTTTCTTGGCTGCTTCCATTAATGCCTTCTTTCATTCTTTACTCACGGCGAGTTTAATATTAATCATTGTTACGGCTCTAAAGTTTGGTGATTAATTTTAGGTGAAACTAACGGCTCTCAGGTATCAACTTCACGTGAAGTCAACTTTATCTGAATTTTTATCTATTTTTAAAATTATTCATATATTTTAATATTTTTTATATAAGAACAAATTAAATATTAAAAATATTATTTACATATTAAAATTAATTATTATATATTTATATTTTATATTAGTAACTAAATTTAGTGGTCGATTTAATGTACATGGTTGATTAAATAAATATGAAATTTGGAACAGTGTGAACCAAATTATAAAGATACAAGTATACAACTATGTTTTGTTCCCATTGTCTCACTGCAGGCAACACAACATTAATGCTTAGCTAGGGACTAGGGTAGTTGTTTGTTATTGTTAATTTGGCCACGACCGTTACCGTTACGTTATTCACGTCCTTTATTTCTTAAACTATTGTTTCTGCTTTTTACAACAAAGTTTAATTGAGGCAAAACACTCTAATAAAAACACTCTAATAAGTCAAAGAGAACAAAATTTTATATAAATCAGTCAAATAAAAAATTAATTTATAAATCTACTAATGCACATTACTATATAGTTTGAATCAGTATGTTTCGAACTAGAATTACATGTAATTTGAATCAATGTAATTCAAATTACTCATACACGCATACACACTATAATTCGAATCAACCTGATTCGAATTACATCCACAGTAATTCAAATCAGGTGATTCGAATTACACTCACATGCTGCACATAGTAATTTAAATTGGCCAGATTCGAATTACTCATGATTTAATTCTGTCCATTCTTTTATTAAAAAATTAATAATTGATTAAAAAAATTAATAATTTAAAAATTAAAAAAATATATATTTTATTTCATGTATTAAAAAAAAAGCTAACAAAATATTTAATTACGAGACTTCTTTAAAAAAAATGGCTTAAAAGATTTAAAAATTAAAATAACAGTATTTACTAACATTTTAAAGCTTTTTTTTAAAAAATTATTTTGCATAGAATAAATGGCATTTTAAGCAATTTTCTATGCAAAATAATTTTAAAAAAATGGCTTAAAAAATGTTAGGAGTACTATAAAAATTTGTAATATTCTAGTAATTTAAGTAAATACTGGTTATAACTATATGTTTTTAATTTCTAAATTATTATTGACTATGTAGAGTATTTCTTTAATGTCCTAAGTCATTAGGACATTACAAATTTTATAGTACTTCTAACATCTTTTAAGCTATTTTTTAAAATTATTTTGTATAGAATAAAATATTTTTTTGTGGTATAATTTAAATAAATTTATTAAAAAAAAATTCATGAGCTATTAAAAATAGACAAAAGAATATTGTATGAAATTCGAATTAATAGCTCATTAATATTTTAAAAAAGTCTCGTAATTAAATATTTTTTTAGCTTTTTTTAATGCATGAAATAAAATATATTTTTTTTATTTTTAAATTATTAATTTTTTAATCAATTATTAATTTTTTTTTTAATAAAAGAATGGGCAGAATTAAATAATGAGTAATTCGAATCTGGCAAATTCGAATTACTATGTGCAGCGTGTGTGAGTGTAATTCGAATCACCCTGATTCGAATTACTGTTGGTGTAATTCGAATCAGGTTGATTCGAATTATAGTGTGTCTGCGTGTGTGAGTAATTCGAATCACATTGATTCGAATTACATGTAATTCTAGTTCGAAACATACTGATTCGAACTATATAATAATGTGCATTGGTGGATTCATGAACCGTTTTTTTATTTGACTTATTTGTGTAAAATTTCGTTCACCTTGACTTATTATAGTGTTTTACCCTTTAATTGATGCTAGCACCAAATATATATCAATTTTGCTAAGTAATTAATAGGGTTTCAGTCAACTCCTCTCAACTTCTATTGAGTTGGATCCAAAACCTACCACAACAAACAATAATTCCTTTATTACCTCTAATTTACCCTAATTTAGAATTACATTTCACTATTTCATCTTTCTTTTTGCATTGGTGGATTCATGAACCGTTTTTTTATTTGACTTATTTGTGTAAAATTTCGTTCACCTTGACTTATTATAGTGTTTTACCCTTTAATTGATGCTAGCACCAGATATATATCAATTTTGCTAAGTAATTAATAGGGTTTCAGTCAACTCCTCTCAACTTCTATTGAGATGGATCCAAAACCTACCACAACAAACAATAATTCCTTTATTACCTCTAATTTACCCTAATTTAGAATTACATTTCACTATTTCATCTTTCTTTTTTTATCACTGTGGTCCATCTCCTTTCCTTTTCTATTCTGTGGATAAACCTCCCTCAAATGGCGAAGCGTTAGTGACCTCCTTTTTACGCTAGCTCCGTCATCTTTAACAGCACTACTCAGTGCCGTCTTCATCTCCCAACTCGACAACGTCACCACTGCACGCAAGGACGTTGTCGTCGTCAACAACAAGTCCTATGGCTTCCTCCACTGGTTCGAAATTCCGGTCAATTTCGCCACCGCAGACTCGTCATCTTCCTAAACTTCCGTCGTCGTGCCGCCACCTTCAATATTCCACCGTGCCACGTCAAGTCCGCCACTGCCTCCACGACGCGTCGAGATGTCTCCCCTTTTTCCGTTGCACGCTGTTGCTTGTCATTCATCACATTGATCTCCAACAGGTTAGTAGATGGTTAGTTATGAGTAAGTTTATTTTTTTCGAATTGAAATTGGGTTTGAATGTAAAGAGGATGTTCATTTTAATTAATAGGCGGATAGTTCTTTTCACATTAAATTGGATGTTACATTTTATCATTTTATCGTGAAGAGATGGTATTCAGATGATCGCGACTGTTACTTTTGGGCTTAGATTGATGTTTCATTTGTTTCTGTACATGGATGTTTTCCAAAATTAATTTTTCAAGTTCTTCTTAAAGGTAAACGGATGTTGCTTTTTCTGGATGTGTCTCTTAAATCGTTGTAAAGGTTTGTGTTGATTATAAGATTTGAACTGAGTTCTGCATGTTACTGGTTCTGTTTGAATTGTTGGATTTTGCATTGGCATACTCTGCTGGTTTCTTTTTTATGTGATTTGGGAGTTAGGGAAAAAAATTAGTTTAAATTTGCTTGAATTGAAGCTGGATTTGAGTGTAGTTATTTAAACATAGTGCAAGGGTGGAATTTTCTCTAATTTGTTAGATGTTTCTTATCAACTAAAGCGGATGTTTATTTTAATTAATAGGCGGATGATTCTTTTCAAATTAAATTGGATGTTGCATTTTATCGTGAATAGATGAAATTTATTTGATTCTGCATGTTGTGTGTTTATGTTTTGATGTTATTTTGCATGGCTCCATTGTAAAAGGATCATTGGTTATGCAACTTTCATATTATCTGAAACTAGATATTACAGGCAGGGAGCATGGTAAATCAGCCACAAGCAACAAGTTCCGCCACACCGATCCAGAATACTGATGATCAAGTAGCAAATGCCTCTTTTATTGTGAATTTGATAGATTCATTGCAGAAATAGCATATCAAAATCAAAGAGCATGCAAAAACCTACCCTTATGTATCGGCTTCCTATATTGTTGTATATGGTGGCTTTGGTCTATGGACTGCATATAGATGGCTTTGCTACTTCTACTTCTAAGAATCTCCTAATTTGTCCCTTTTCTGTTTTTTTTTTTTTTTTGGGTTTGAA
>NC_029792.2:6216296-6218116 GCF_000816755.2 Arachis ipaensis
GTACTGTGTACTGTTGCCTTTGAGTTTCAATTATTGTATTTCTATGCATGTGTTTGAACAATTGTAGACTGGATGCATACTTTTCAGTGTTAAAGCCAAACCAATGGAAGTGATTGTATTTTTCATTGAGTTCAAGAGGAAAGATGAAAAATAAAAAAATCCTTTTATTTAGATACTAGAAGCCAAGTATAGCATGAAGAAATCATTTCTTTTTTCTTCTGCTTTTAGTCAATTTTTTGGCTTTTATTTTCTTGATTTGAATGATAATTTGAAAACTCAGAAGAAGGATCTTCTGGACCGACTAAGAAATTTAAGATGTTCAAACAAGAAATATAAAATTATAATGTTATTTGTGTAGAGGTTGCAAATTACTCTGTCTATTTAAGGTACTAATATTTGGTATAATATATCTTCAAGTCTAAAAATCAGATATTGTTGTTGTTCTTTTTCTTTTATTTTTCTTTCTTTAAATTTCGTTAAACAAGCAACAGGATAAATACAAATATCTTTTTCTTCTTTTGTGATACTTGTATTTACTATCAATTGAATCATCTCTGCAGTAAAAAATAAATACAAGTAACTTATGTTAGGTATCTAATTATTTTTACAAAGATCTAAGTGGATGTTACTTCTGTCAAGCATTAAGATGTTCCTTTTTCATACTAAATAGATGTTACTTTAATATAAACCACGTGAATGGAAAATTAAAAAAGTTTATCCTACATAAGTAACTATAAATAAATTTATCATCATGCTAAGATGCAATAAAAGAAATCATAATATTCATTCAACTTATCCATACAATTTGCAACACTGTAGATATAAGAATTCATCATGACCAAAAGTAATACAAAGAAACATTTATTTGTTTAACAAAAGAAACATGTAATGTCATCCAATTAAATTTTTGCATAAACATTCAAGTTGCCTACAAAAAGAAAGATACTAAGTAGGACCAAAATAAAATACATCCAATTCTTAAAGTATTATAAAAATTCACAACTGTAACTAAAAAAAATTCTCAAAATGTATCAAAAGTGTCTCAAACGGTGACGTCATCACATGTGTTAAAGACATTGGTTTGACAAGTGATCAAAGCTTTTATTCTCCATTGATCATAGCAGTATCCACCCAATTTGATGTACTTCCCTTGCGAGGAATGTTTGGTAAAGGGAAATAAAAGGAAGAGCATCAAATTCAGTCAATTGATCAAATTCACCAAACAAATAAAAGGTGATTTAGGTGATAAGAACATTAGTGGAATAAAATACACTGCAAAAGAGATTTCAAGAACTAACAGCATTTTTTCAAGTTGTTGACGATACTGGGAATTCATATATAGTCCTGCATATATAACATTGGTGATCGACAAAGATGCAATCGAGAGAGGAGAAGGGATGTGGCGGTGATTGCAAACCGCGAGGGGAGGAGGGGTTGCGGCGATGATCTGCGAATCGTAAGGGGAAGGGCTGCGGCGGTGGTAGTGGCAGTGCGAATCGCGACGAGAGCGGCAATGCATTGGTGACAAATCGCAACGAGGAGGACGCTGTAGTAGTCATCAGTGCTGCGAATTGCGACAAGAACGGCTCTGCGGCGGTAGACAGCGCTGCGAATCGCGAGGGAGACGCTGCGGTGTTTGGCGGCGGTGCAAATCACAAGGGAGGATGGTACTCCGGAGAGACGACGACGGCGAGAATAGTTTGAGTGAAGGTGGGACACGATCGCAGAATATTATCGTGACGTGGAAGAGGAAGAGGAGAATTACGACATTATGAGAGTTGTTTTACAAAACCTAATTTTTCAAACAAATTATTAATGTC
>NC_029792.2:6218298-6219148 GCF_000816755.2 Arachis ipaensis
TGTCTCATTCATTCTCTAATACATAGTCAAAGACAAGATACATTAAAATGTGATTATTTTTTTTTTTTATTAAAGATAAGAGACTCGAACCGTAACCTCTTAATTGAGTATGTGGAGACTATGCCATTTGAGTTATAACTCATTGACTTAAAATGTGATTACTTTGTGCTTCTGTACATGTATATTACATGTTGTAAACGTCACAAGAGGAGAAATACGAGTATATACAACTAATATTTGAATATTGGGCACACATTATTCTAACGTTGTGGGATAATGCACCAATAATATATGCGCTCAGAAAAACATACACTTTGCTCAACATAGAATCGCTCACCATTGAATGCACGCATACTCGAAGAAATAGTATACAATAACAGACAGGAAATTAAATGTTTACCTAGAATAATTTAGGTTTTAGGTTATTACGAATCTGGATATTAAAATGTACAGTTGTTGCTTGCATTGATAATGTTTGAAATTTTCTATAAAAATATATTCCATGCTTGCTTCTTCTCTCCCCCTTCCCCCAAAAAATAAATGGTATTATTATAGTTTCTAAAATGTAATGGTAGGTTTGTAATTTAAGTCAATATTGGCGATCTGATCTAGATATCCATGTGCTGCAAAATTGAAGTTATCCTTTCACATGGCATGATAAACTTCGTGGACTACTAGTAACTCGTCCACAAAAGCTAAGCCAACTGAAAATTTGAAACTATCATAATTAAAAAATATGTTTAACTCACATCATTTAATTTGTAGATTCTGGCAGCTTTAAGAGAATGGGGTGGACTTTTTCTGCAAATTCATCTTTTTTTTTTTTGTATTAAAAATGATAATTAAAGAT
>NC_029792.2:6219297-6219636 GCF_000816755.2 Arachis ipaensis
ATTATATATATTGTTAAATATTTAATAATTTATTAATAAATAAATAAAAAGAGATTTGATGGGTTTTGTCCGCCATTCCGCCGTTAGCGAATCAGGAAAGAAATTTGAAATTGCTTCACTTAGCTTGGAGGCGGGACAGGAAAGAAATTCGAGATCGCTTCACTTAGCTTGGAGACGGAACAGACCAGCATCGCCAAATGATGAGCTTTTGGCAAAACGAAACAGAATGGAAGAGACTAATCTGTTTGTCACTCTTAGTTACTAGTACCAATTCATTAAAGGCCATTACCAATTTCACAGAGTAAACAAATTTGCAACCAAAATAATAAATAATAGGTT
>NC_029792.2:6219646-6221246 GCF_000816755.2 Arachis ipaensis
CTTGAGTCTTTCGAATTAAAAAATACTGTAAAAAAAAATTATAAATAACGAAAAATTCTTATAGATAATTAACTATATTAAACTACTACGTCAAAGTTTTTTTAACAAATTAGTAAAGATAAGTGGGAAGTGTGCCGCTAAAGTAACTTAATTAGAGTAATAAATATTGCTATACTTTTCTTTGGTTCTCTGCACTTTGATGTGAAGGTGAATTTATTTTGATTGGTACGTTGAATTGCGTGGGAACTGAAACCGTGATGAGTCAAACATAGCAGCGGCTTAAGAGAGCTAGTATTTGCAAGCAACCATTGCTATGAGCTGTGTGCCTCGTGATATTAATAATGGCCAGAATTTCCTTCTTCTTTATTATTTTATTTAATTTAAGAATAATATTACACATTTAAATTGTTTTATTATTTAAATTTAATTAAATTAATCTAATATAATAATAATAAATTATTATTTAACTTGATTAAATTTAATTTATAAAAAAATTTAAATACGTAGCATTTACTCTTAATCTGATTGCGAGCTACTACTTAAAAATTGGTTAGTTGTATGTGTTAATGGTACTATGTCAGAACAAGTAGCGGCAGATATAGACCAGGGCAATGCATATGAACAAAGATGTGCATTCATTTTTTGATAGTAAGTAACAAGAAGCTTCATTCACTAACGGGATGCGAATTATGATATTAGAAAATTGTTAAGTTTGACACTAGCTAATTTTATTAGTACTTTTTTATTTGGATACTGTCTTTGGTATGAAAAAATTTTGTGAGTAAAAAAATATGAACTTTTTATTTCCACTTTAAAAAAGTATATAGAATACAAAATTTTAATATGATAAAAAAATTTGTATTTTATCTCTATTTCTATAACTAAACGAATTTATTGATTTTGTATTTCTACACAAGAAACAAGAGACAATATTCAAATGCATTATTTAAGTTTTGGTTTGGTGTAATGTTATTAGCAGCAGATCTCTAACCATTTCTTAAATAGTATAAGATAACCACAAACAATTAGATATAACAAATATATACATGGATCTTTGTGGAGATAGACATGCTTGTTTATGGGAAACATTGAGATAGAGAACAATATAATCTTTTGTAAGAAACCAAAAAAGGGTTTAAATGTGATCATATTCCTTAGAATTTCTATTAATTTTTTAAATGTGTACCGCGCGAAATTATCGTGCTCCAGCAATCCGCATGTCCAACATGTACTCCAGCGCCTTGCTTTTGGAATTTTTTCCAAAATGTTAAGGCTCGGATCAAAATTGTTTTATAGTTATAAGAATCGAACCGATCAAATTATTGATTTATTAATTTATTAGTTCAACTGATAAATTATTGGTTGAACTGATAAAATCGGTTCTACGTAAATAAAAAATATAAAATAGTCAAAAGTTTAAAGTTAAAATTTAAAATAGATATCTTCACTAATATTTTAAAAACAATCAAATTTCAACAAATTATAATCAACAAGTTATAATCCAATCATCATTAAATAAATATATAAAATTTTAGTATTTTTTATAATAAAGATTATTTAATTTTATTTTCATATTAAAGTAACTTTTTTTTTATTTTAA
>NC_029792.2:6221369-6227090 GCF_000816755.2 Arachis ipaensis
ATTTATTAAAAAGTAATATTGATAAATATCATATAATCATAAAAAAATAATTATATTGTAATTAATAAAATTATTTGATCTTTTTTATTTATACATATTTAATAATATTTATATTAATAATTATGAATAATAAAAATATAATTAATTTAAATATAAGTGAGTATAAAATTAAAATAATATTAACAAAATATATTAACAAAATTATTGTATATTTTTACTATATAATTAATAATCAGCATATAAAAAAATAAGGAATAACCTAGTTTAGTGGTAAGAGGAGCATACAATAACAAGGAGGTTTTAGGTTCAAACCATATCTTTAACAATTTTGGAATTTTTTCTAGAACGGTTCAGTTGAACTGGTTTTCTACTTATTTTGATCAATTTTCACCGGTTTTAATCCTTAAACAGTCATATCACAGGACCGAACCGATTGAAGGTCTAATTCACCAATTTTTCGGTTGAATCAGTAAGTTTGGTCCGGTTCATACAACATTGTCTTTCATACTATATGTGTTAGTTATATTATATATAGAAACATTTCATCAAATAGTTTATACTTATTTAATTTATTTTGATTTTAATTTTAAATTCACTCATTTTTAAAATTAAATATATTTTTATTTGGATAAAGCAAGGTTCTGAAAATCGAACCAGTTATTGAACCGTTCTAACTACTAGTTTACTGATTCATGGTTCAATCGGTTCGACCGTGGTTAAACAAAAAAAATAGTTTTATAATAAAATAATAAATAAAATATAAATAAAACACATTAAAATATAATTATAATTTAATATAAAATTTAAAATATCATCCAATTTTAGTGAACCAAGACAGCATTTTCTGAAAAATAGAAAGGTCAACCAAGATTTTTAGAAATGGAAGAAATAGACACATTGTTGAAATTCTGGTTATTAGCTTCAATGTCAAAATCATACACAACTCGAATAGTTGGACGCATCTTCACCTATCATATCTGGAACAAGTTAAAAAGTCATTTTGCTTCTCAAATTCGGGCTAGAATAATGCAGTTGAAAAATAAGATGAGCAATACATGAATTAGTCCTTTTGTGAGTGATTATGTGCTAACAATTAAGAGTACAATTGATGCACTAGTATCATTAGGAAAGACAGTGAATGAGAGTGATCGAATGCGTTGACGCATGCTTTGATAGAAGATTATACACTACTACTCCCTTCACTCTTAACAAGATCTCAAGAAATCACTGTAGGAGAGCTAGAGGCAGTGCTGTTTGCACATGAAAAGTATGATAGAGAGGTTTAGAAAGCCAGACTTAGGCCACTTGTTGCAGGCTAATGTTGTTGAATCTAGCTATGCAAGTTCTTATGATCAAGAATAGCCTCAAGAAAGGTTTCAGGTGAATTTTGCTCAAAGAGTAGTGTTTAGAGGAGGCTTCAGAGACAGAAGAAGATTTATAAGAGGAGCAAGGCAATCGCAAGGTTATGGCAGAGGTCAGGCATAGTATGCAGATAGAACAAGGGCTTAGGACTATGGAGCACAAAGCTATGGCAGAACACAATTATGAAAGAATGCAAGATCGACCTCAATGCCAGCTATGCAATAAATTTGGCCATCTAGCAAAGTCATGCTGGTACAGATATGAAGAAGATCGATCATCACCACAAGATCAATTCACACAAAGCCACTCAGAGAGAGCTCAGCCAAGTGAGCAGCACCCGAGTGCACATTTTAGTAGTGTGCTATCTAACCCTGCAACAATTCATGATTCAGTGTGGTATCCTAACTCAGAAGCAACACACCATATGACCTCCGATTCAGAAACTATGGCTGAAAAGAAGAACTATGAAGCAACTGATCAAGTGATAGTTGGTAATGGAACAGGTTTAGCCATAAACTGCGTTGGAAAAGCTTCAGCTTTCTTTAAAACTGATTTGGGCTCTAAAATTCTAATAATGCATAAACTGTTATTAGTGCCTGATATAACTAAGAATTTGCTAAGTGTCTACCAATTTTGTTGTGATAACAATTTCTTTCGAGTTTCATTCTCATGGTTGCTATGTCAAATCCCAAGATATTAAAGAAATAATGATAAAGGGAGATGTTGCCCAAGAGATGTACCATTTGCTCAATTTCTATCCAACTCATTCACCAACTGCATTAGTTAGTTCAGTGGAGTCAATATCGAATAATTACATGCTTTAGCATGCTAGGCTTCCTCATGCCTCAGCAGCTGTTGTTTCTAATGTTCTAAAGCATTGTAATATTCCTTTTTTGTCAAATAAATCCATTTGTAGCTCGTGCTGTATTGAAAAATCACATTCCTTACCATTTCTTAAGTCTAGAACCGTGTACAATGCTTTTTTAGAGTTGGTCTATTTTGATATCTGGGGCCCTACTCCAATTTCTGATTCAAATGGAAATCACTATTTTGTTAATTTTGTTTATGCTTACTCAAAATTTACATTGCTATATCTGATTAGAAGTAGAGCTCAATTGAAGTCAGCTTTTTTACAGTTTCAACAAATGGCTGAAGTCCAATTTAACACTAAGCTAAAAATGTTTCAAAGTGACAATGCTACAGAATATGTTAGTCTATCAAAGATGCTCCAAACGCAAGCGTAATCCACAGGTTCTCCTGTCCTCATGTTCATCAGCAAAACGGTATAGTTGAAAGGAAGCACCGGCACGTATTTGAGATGGGATTAACCATGCTATCAGCAGCTTCTATGCCTATAAACTTCTGGGAAGAGGCATTCACTATAGCAGCTCAGCTGATTAATGTTCTTCCCACTCTAGTGCTAAGTGGCATGTCACCAACTAAGAAATTGTTCAACAAGCAACCTCCATATGAGAATTTGAAAGTGTTTGGCTGTTTATGTTTTCCTCATCTCAAACCATACAACAAGAGCAAGCTTGATTTTAGATCCACTCCTAGTGTGTTTATTAGTTATGGAACAAGGAACAAATGGTTTAAATGCTTGCAACCATCAGCGAGAGTCATCATCACAAAATATATGGTATTTGATGAAACCAAGTTCCCATTTAAAGACCCAGATTCAGAGTTCAATGCTGCAAATCAAGATAAGCAGCAAACAAATAACTTTACACCGCTTCCACCACTACCAATACTTCCTAAACACTCAACAATCAATTTAAACCAGACACCCTCACCATTTCTCCAAACCACAAACCAAACATCTCCATCAAACCTCAACTATATTTCTCAAACTTTTCACATCTTATATGTTCCAGTAACTAGTCTAATTTCTCAAGCTCCACTAAGCAACACCAATCAAACCACTACTCCTTCCCTTCAATCACAACCTTCCTACATCAATTCTTCACCAGCATAGCCTATCCATCCATTGATCACCACAACTAATCATATCAGTTCATCACATACTGCACCTTCAGACACTCCAGTTTCAGTGCCAATCTCCAATTTTGAAATTGCTCTCCCCTAGCCCTCTAATGATGCAGCTCAACATGCTACAGCCAATACTCATCCCATGATTACTCACAGTAAGTCAGGCTCTTTGAGATGAAGAGCTTTCCAAGTTAGCATTGAGTCGAGAAGTGTTCAACAAGATTTGGCTGATCCTCAATGGAAAAACGCAATGGATGCTGAATTTAAAGCTCTCCAAAAGAATCATACCTGGAAACTTGTCCCATTACCACCTGGCAGAGAGGCCATAGGTAGCAAATAGGTATTCAGACTTAAGTATAATACTGATGGGAGTTTACAAAAACATAAAGCATGCCTGGTGGCTCAAGGATTCTCTCAAAGACCAGGGTTTGACTTCACAAAAATGTATAGTCTAGTTGTTAAACCAACCTCTATCCAAATTGTCTTGTCCATAGCATTAGCAAGATGCTAGCCTATGAGACAGCTAGATGTAAATAATACCTTTTTGCATGGAGAGCTCACTGAGGATCTATACATGCGGTAGCTACCAAGATACACAGCAGGTGATCCTACCTTTGTGTGTAAGCTTTCCAAGGCCCTTTATGGATTAAAGTAGACACCTAGAGCTTGGTACCATAAGCTCTCTAGCACTTCAAAACTTGGAATTCTCATCCACTAAGTCAGATATTTTGGTTTTTGTGAGGCATGTTAACTCTTCGATTACCTATGTCTTAATCTATGTAGATGACATTATAGTGACCGAAAGCTCTGCTAATGTTATTTCTGAAGTCACTCAAAAGCTAAATTCAGCTTTTGCACTAAAGGACATGGGTGATTTGCATTATTTTTTAGACATTCAGGTGACAAAATTGGATGATGGAGGGCGATGCTGACTCAAGGAAAATATATTCAAGATTTACCATTGAAAGCTATTATGAATGGCTGCAAAACCATGCCACATACCACTTCTATCCACTGTAAGAATTGAAGCAACAGGAGGTGCACTATTTGATAATTCTCCCTTATATCGATCAAAAGTGGGCAGTCTTCAGTACTTGACTGTCACAAGACCTGATTTAGCATATAGTGTCAACAAAGTAGCCCAGTTCATGCAAGCCCCTTTGGAGAGTTACTAGAAATTGGTCATGAGGATTTTGAGATATGTGAATGGAACAGCATCATATGGCCTCAAGCTTCACAAAGATCCCTTGTTGATGGTTACTTCTTACTGTGATTCTGATTGAGGAGGCGATCCAAATGACAGAAAGTCAATTAGAGGTTTTTGTGTCTTCGTGGGCAAGAACTTGGTGTCTTAGCAATCAAAGAAACAAGGGGCTGTAGCAAGGTCAAGTACAGAAGCAGAGTATGGAGCCTTGGCAGATTTAGCAGCTGAACTAATTTGGATTAAAGGTATCATAGGTGAATTGAAGTGGAATCTGACAGAGGCACCCATGACTTACTATGACAATCAAAGTAGAGTTCTTTTGGTTGCCAGCCCCATTTTGCATTCGAAGTCAAAACATTTCAAAATTGACTTACACTTTGTAAGAGATTATATGTCCAAGAAGGTGATTCAAGTGAGTCATGTACGGATCTTTGTCCAAATAGCCGATACTTTTACAAAGGCTCTCCTTCAACAGCATTCATTCAACTTAGACACAAACTCAAGGTGCAGAATTTGGCAAATTCAGCTCCCTTGAGTTTGAGGGGGCATGATAGCATGTGTGCAGTAAAGGAATACAGAGAAGAGCAAAGTGAAGGAAGAGAATTTAGTTAAAGTTTCTGTTTTAAGTATGCTGAGCTGTCAAATTAGTTACACAGAACCTTCTAAATAAGTTCCTTCTCCAATCTGTCTTTATATATTGCAATTGCAGTCTTGTGTAATTGATTCTATTTTTACAACAATAATGCACTCTAAAACTTCTCATTTCTTCTTCGTTCTAATCTGATTTCAACTTCTCTCTCTCACTCACTAATCTCTGGTACCTTCACTAAGTTTTGGATTTTTTTATATGAAGGACATCTAGAAAAAGTATTACAAGAATATTTTGGTTATATTTTTCTAAGACATAGAAGAAGATATGAATTAACAATAACATTGACAATATTCACGTCTATTACTCTGTAAACTATTCATATCAAATTTAACGGTAGGACAACATTGAACCCATTTAAAAATTTTTGGGACAAAAATAGGACGTTTAAAATGTTAAAGACTAAATTAGGATTTGACCCAAACGTTAATGACTAAATTAAAATTTGGCCCAAACATTAAGAATCAAAATAGTTCTTTATCCTTTTTATTCAACTATAAAATTTTATTAAACGTTT
>NC_029792.2:6227431-6261250 GCF_000816755.2 Arachis ipaensis
TATCGAGTTAATTAATTAGCTTAACCATTAATCTAACTGTTGAACTAGTAATAAAATAATTCAGTGTTCTGATCGGATCAATTAGCAGTTCGATTTTGATAATTATAAAGAAAGTATAGATACTTCGATTGCCAAATAAAAACAAAGAGGAAGAAAGAAAGAAATTCTACCACATAAATCTTCTCAACACATAGAACATGTACAAGCTTTGGATGAAAAGGAGACATCGGATCAAGAATCAAACTTCTATCAATGTTACCACTAACATCATACTTATATTCACCTATAGTTCAACTATTTACGTTGGAACTCAACTACTCCATATATTCATTGTTTCTGTTAGTTAATATAGATGCTGAAAATAATATTTTCAAACATAAAAGATTTGTTAATATATTTTTGTTTGTTTGTTAGATTGTATAGTTGGCTAGTTTGTTAGGGCTAGCTAATATATAGTTTGTTATTCTTTTTTTCATTCTTTTCACACTTTTTGTACAGCTATATAAACTGTATAGTATAGTGTAAAGTTCTTATGATGTATTATTCAATTGTAATCAGAATATTCATCATCATAACATTTCTCTCTCTCTCTCTCTCTCTCTCTCTCTCTCGGTTTCTTCTCTAATCATTCTTTTCTTCCTTTTCTTCTTCATTCTGCTGCAGTCATTTCATTGGCTGACAGTAACTCTTTCTCCATTTGTTGTTAATTTGCTGCTCAAGATTGATACCATTTTATATGGTATCAGAGCTATGTTACATCAATGGCGACAAACAAAGAAAATAGCTCAAATGCCAACACTCAAGTAGATTCTGCTGCAGATTTTGAATGATTCACAACGTTTATACGTTAGTTCTCGCAATTTCAAGCTCAGCTCAACAGATCAAACTCTTCTTCTCCAATCTTTGACCCTATCAGCCCATTACCTACATCTGAGTGAAAGCCCAGGTACGGTTTTGATTCTGCTTCAGCTTACTTCTTAAAACTACTACCAATGGTCACACGATATATGGAGAGCACTCAGATCAAAGAACAAGGTGAAGTTCTTGGATGGTTCGATTCCAAAACCAGCTGAGAATCAATCTTTGTTTGAAGCTTGGAATCGCTGCAATAACGTGTTGCTTTCATAGCTCAACCTCTCGCTTTTCCAGAAATTGCTAAGAGTGTGATGTATGTGGATTAGCAATGCTTCAGATCTGTAGAAGGACTTGAAGAATCGTTACTCACATGGAGATGTCTTTAGAGTTGGAGAACTGAAAGAGGAATTCTACACTATCAGGCAAGGTGATTAAATTGTTACTTCCTACTTTACCAAATTAAAGTCTGTTTAGGAAGAATTAGAGAACCTTCGTACAATCCCTAGCTGTATAGCTTGTGTTAATGGCTGCAACTGTGGATTAAAAATTTTTAGGGATTATGCTTCTGAGGAATATGTTGTAAAATTTTTCAGAGGTCTCTATGAGCAATACTCTACTGTAAAATCTCAGATTATGCTACTAAAACCTTTCCCCGACATCAATGTTGTTCTGGCAATGCTAACTCAACAAGAGAGGGAACTAAGTTCAAATTTTTTGGATACAAAGATAATCACAAATTCTATGAAAGTACAACATCAATGAAGAGGTAATTCTTCCTCAAGAAGTAGAGGAAGAGGTCGAGGTGGTAGCAAGAAAAACACTGCTCAGAAGACTTTTGGTAAATGATACACTTCTAAATTATGCACTTACTGCAACAGAATTGGACATTTGGTTGAGAATTGCTACCAGAAAAATGGTTTTTCTGCACATTGGAAGCACAAAGTGCAAATCACATCAGTACTGAAGGTGAAATTGAAGATTCAGGTGTTGGTGGTGGCATTACTGATTCTGGTCAAGAAGAAGGTGGTAATGAAACTGTTCTTGTCCTAACTCTAGACCAGAAGCAAATTTTAATTGCATTTCTCCAGTAACCACTCATGACAGCTCCAAGTAGTGTGAATCATATCACTTCCTCAGCTACCTTAACTCAACCAAAAGGTAGACATATTTTGAATGCATGTTTTACTAAAACTTGTTGGATAATAGACAGTGGTGCTACTAATCATGCCTGTTATTGTAACACCTACCACAAAGAGCCTTATGCTTAAGTCATAAGACAAAGGTGGCGAGGTATTACGACCTCTAAAAATAAAAAATATATATATAATATAGTTGAAAAAGTTTTATATCTAGGAGCCTTTGAAAAAAAGGGTAAAGCAAATTTGTTAAATCGAAAAACGCAACGCTCGTGAATAATGTTTACTTGCGTATGAAGAAAGCTTAAGCGCAAAATATATATATATATACAAAAAGAGTAGAGAATCAGGGATACATAGTAATCAAGCTCCAAGCTCAGCCTGCGAAACTAAGGCTGGCTAGAGAGTATTTACATATATACATATTAAGTCCAAAGCCCAAAATACACAAAAGAGTCTCAAGTGCTCTATAAACCTCTATGAGGTACAAAATAAAACAAGTCTAAAGGAGAGTTATATATAGGAGCATATATCTAAACAGAAACAAAAGATAATATCCCAAAAGACCTACTTCGCTGCAAGAGCTTCAGACGCCTAACGAGGTGCCTCGCGACCTGCATCTGAAAAACACAAATATCCGTATGGAATGAGAACCGGATGTTCTCAGCATGGTAATGGTGCCGCATACATAAGATATAAGGTCCTGGGAAAGCCAGAGGCAATCCTAGAACTCTGTCACTTAAATTATAAAATTTAAATAATTAAAATGGAAACCATAAACAGGGGTAATTTTCTAAGGTTCTTAAACTTAACCAAATTCTAACTAAAACCCTCAACTATTCCTTTCCTCCACAATCTTCCCAAATTCTAGTAGAACCACACAGACAAACAAAGCAGAAAAAGCAAACAAAAGTAGATTACAGATGCAGCAGGTAACAAATATAGCAAGTAAGCATAATAATCACATAGGCAAGCCCAATTAATGCACAAGCAAACAAAACATACATATGCATATGATGAATGTCAATCCTACTGGCCATGAGCTCACGCATCGGGTACTTTGCTAGAACCCAACACATCTGGTAGCTAACCCAAACATTTGTCTCTAGGTTGCGCATCCCCAGGAGAAACTTTAACAAAGGAGAGTGCCTTTCCACCTTCTCCTGGAGGTTTCACGAAGGAGAGTGCCTTTCTACATCGAAGGAGGGTGCCTTTCCACCTTGCAACCAGAGAAGAATGTGGGGAAAACAATACGAAGGAGAGTGCATTTCCACCTTCCCTACATCCCCATCACGACAAGAGAGGGAATCCTCCGTCCTAAGCTTGCCATCCGAACACATTTTCAATTAACACACAAGCGGGTTCGCACCCAAACCTTGCCATCTCGACCATTTCGGCCATACCCAGTCATTGTCAATCTCAACATTTACCCCTAAATTCAGCCACATCTTCGCACTTTTCATTCTTAATTCGTCATGTTCCAAGATTACTTCACCCCCAAGTCACCACATCTTCCTAACTTCTTCTCATTACTAGGCATACTATTAAGATCTAAGGCTAAGAGAATGAAAATAGAGGTTTAGAAGTTTGAAATTAAGCTTTAAAACATAAAATTCATGTTTGCTGAAATAGGAGACACACGTACGTGTGGGAGTGCAATTTGCTCTTCAGGCGTACGTATTACCACGTCCGCATACGCAAGTACGCTGGACAGAATCAAACGTCCGCGTATGAAGCCCCATGCTCGCATACGCAAGGGCCTTTTTTTTTTCCATGATGTGTACACATTACCTCGTCTGCGTATGCATGCATGCCAACTAGAAATGCCCATCCGCATATGGAGGGGGTTTGCGTACACATGCATTGTAGATTAGTCAAAATGGCTAAGTCTGCAGAATTTCAATTTTACATACCAAAATTTTGACACGCATAACTTTCTCGTTTTAAAATATTTTTCATCTGTTCTTTGAATGGCGTAAACTTCATGAACCCAATTTTCATATAAAATAAGTTTGAAACAATTTGGGGGTCCGGAAGCCGAGTTATGGATCGCCGAAGTTCGGCCAAAAATTAAATTTTCACAAAATCCTCAACCTCTATTTTCATTAAAAACCAAACTCAATCCTAACCTCCTATACATATATTCAACACAGCAACATACCATATCACACTAACAGAACACTAAAAATCTCCACATCAAACCACAATCAATCATACCTCAATGATACATGATTTCACACCTAAATTTCTTACTTTAATCAATAAGATTATCAACAATCCATCATATATGCATAAGCAACATCATCAACATGTCAATCATTATTCAATCACCATTTTAGCATTTTATTTCCACCACAACAATGATCACCAACACATGCTCAATCCATATCATCAATCATTTTCACAAGTGCTAAGCATTCAATATACTTAATCCTTCCAACCTATCCTATGGTCCTCTAGCCTAAGTTTTCACAAGACATTATATATTAAATACGAGAAACCTAAACCATACCTTGGCCGATTTCCTCGTATAACCCAAGACAACCCACTTAGGCAAGAAGCAAGTCCTCAACACCAATTTCAGCAACTAGCACCAAATCCCAAGCTTCCAATTAAGCTTCTAACATATCCAATTGCTTCATATCACATATATACATACACCTAACACATTTATCACATATACATATACAAAATTCAATACCCACATACTTAACCAATGAATTCACTATGGGTTGAGAATTCTTACCGTACCCACGAACCAAACGAACCAAACCCAACAATTCTCGCAAACTAAATCGAACCTAAAGTACCAAAACTAACAAAATCTCAACATATATACTTACAAATTTCAAATTTCAAGGGGTGGAGCAACTGGAGTGAGAGTGAGGCTTACTTATGAAATTTTTTCAATAGATTCGTAGAGCTCAACGCAGTGGTCGTGTGGTCGCAAATGGTGCGACGATCGAAACTCTGAGTAGAAAGTTAGAGCAAATTGAATTAAGGACAAGGGTTTGTTCCTGCTCCTCCACCCCAATTGTGTTTCCCTAGCGTGTTTAGCTTATGGGAAGAGAAGAGAGCTGAGCTCTCTTAAGTTTTATGAGACTTGGGCTGGGCCTTGGGCCCATTTTGGACCCAGTTCGTTCTGTTTGGCCCAATCTTGGGCCAAATTCTTTAAAATTAGTGTCAAAATTTTTATTTTAATTAGCCCTATCTTATTAAACTATCAAAGTCATATTTCTAATTTTTTTAAATAATAATTAATTATCTTCTAACTTTGTGGGTTTTACAATTATCTTCAAGATTTTTTTAAAACTTTTTATCATATAAAGCCTGTTTTGGTTAATCTACCTGATGGATCTAAGACCTCTACAAATATTTGTGGAATTGTGCAATTGTCAACCTCTTTGATCCTTACCAATGTTTTATTCATACCTCACTTTAAATATAAATTGATTTTTGTTTCCAAGCTTACTAAATCATTACATTGTGAATTTAGATTCACTAATTCTTACTGTGAGATACAGGCACTTCCTTAATTGAAGATGATTGGACAAGATGAGATGCAAGGAGACCTATATGTGATGAATGTTGAACCTATGAAACTGCCTTTATTAGATTTTAGGATACAATCTGTAACTCTCGGTGTACAGCAAGATCTAGGAGCTTTTTGGCATGCTAGACTAGGTCATTTACCTTACAGCAGAATGATTACCATGGAAAATAGGTTTCCTTTTATTGATTGCATTACTTCTTCACATGTTTGTGATTCTTGTCAATATGCTAGACAGAGGAAATTACCTTTCACAACAAACAATACAAATTCTGAAAATGCTTTTGATTTATTTTATATTGATATTGATATTTGGGGACCTCTTTATATTCAATCAACTTTAGGTCATAAATATTTTCTAACTATAGTTGAGGATAAAACTCAGTTCACATGGATTTATTGCATGAAATTGAAATATGAAACTAGAAAATTGGTTCAAGACTTTGTCCAACTTATGCAAACACAATTCAGCAAAAGAATTAAACTTCTTGTGTTGAAACTCCACAACAAAATGACGTTGTGGAGAGAAAGCATAAGCACTTACTGACAGTTGCAAGAGCATTACTATTTCATTTAAATGTTCCCAAATGTTTTTGGCATTATGTTGTGCAACACTCAATTCATTTAATTAATAGATTACCTACTGTATTTTTGAACAATATAACTCCATATGAGGCTTTATTTCATTCAAAACCTTATCTAAATGAGCTTAAAGTTTTTGGTTGTCTTGTGTTTGCTTCAACACTTACAGCTGGTAGGACAAAACTAGATCCTAGAAATACATAATTTTTTGAATATATTTTTCCTTTTAGATCTGTTCAAACAACAACTAGGACTCATGCAAACTCAAATTCTCACCTACAACACTTTTAGTCCAACAGATTTTGATCATTTTCTTGATTTGCAATTGCCTTCTACATCACATTATGAGGATATTATTCATACATCATCACATCCTAAAATCACTGTTGATGTCTCTAATAACAATAACTCTCTTTCATCTTTGAATAATGACATTAGTAAGAACTCTACATCATCTGCATCTGCATCATACATTCATGAAAATAGTTATAATGCTGCTGCCCTTATGCCTTATGTTGATCACATTCAATCTGAACCAACTCAGCCTATCCTGAGAAGGTCTGAGAGGGATAGAAAACTACCATCATACCTTAAGGACTTTCATTGTTTCAGCATGGCATCACATGAGAATCTGATGAGCGGATAATTTATACGCTTTTTGGCATTGTTTTTACATAGTTTTTAGTATAATTTAATTAGTTTTTAATATATTTTTATTAGTTTTTAAATAAAAATCATATTTCTGGACTTTACTATGAGTTTGTGTGTTTTTCTATGATTTTAGGTATTTTCTAGCTGAAATTGAGGGACTTGAGCAAAAATCAGATTCAGAGGCTGAAGAAGGACTGCAGATGCTGTTGGATTCTGACCTCCCTGCACTCAAAGTGGATTTTCTGGAGCTACAGAAGTCCAAATGGCGCGCTCTCAATTGCGTTGGAAAGTAGACATCTAGGGATTTCCAGAAATATATAATAGTCCATACTTTGCTCGAGTTTAGATGATGCAAACTGGCGTTTAACGCCAGCTCTCTGCCCTATTCTGGCGTTAAACGCCAGAAACAAGTTACAAATTGGTGTTCAACTCCAAGGAAGACCTCTACACATGAAAGCTTCAATGCTCAGTCCAAGCACACACCAAGTGGGCCCGAAAGTGGATTTCTGCATCATCTACTCATTTCTGTAAACCCTAGTAACTAGTTTAGCATAAATAGAACTTTTTACTATTGTACTAGGAGTCTTTTTCCCTATTTTCGAATTCATATGCCATTTGGGGAGGCTGGCCATTCGGCCATGCCTGGACCTTGTTCTTATGTATTTTCAACGGTAGAGTTTCTACACACCATAGATTAAGGTGTGGAGCTCTGCTGTTCCTCATGAATTAATGCAAAGTACTATTGTTTTTCTATTCAATTCAAGCCTATTTCTTCTCTAAGATATTCATTCGCACACAAGAACATGATGAATGTGATGATTATGTGACGCTCATCACCATTCTCACCTATGAACGCGTGCCTGACAACCACTTCCGTTCTACATGCAAACAAGCTTGAATGTGTATCTCTTAGCCTCCTGATTTATGATCAGAGTCTTCGTGGTATAGGCTAGAATTATTGGCGGCCATTCTTGAGATCCGGAAAGTCTAAACCTTGTCTGTGGTATTCTGAGTAGGATCTGGGAAGGGATGGCTGTGACGAGTTTCAAACTCGCGAGTGCTGGGCGTAGTGACAGACGCAAAAGGATTACTAAATCCTATTCCAGCAGGATCGAGAACCGACAGATGATTAGCCGTGCGGTGACAGCGCATCTTGGACCATTTTTACTGAGAGGACGAAAAGTAGCCATTGACAACAGTGATGCCCAACATACAGCTTGCCATGAAAAGGAGTATGAAGGATTGGATGAAAGCAGTAGGAAAGCGGAGATTCAGAAGAATTACAAAAAAATTATAAAACCATAAAACCAAAAATAATTTTATGTTTCTTGTTTGAGTCTAGTGTCAATTTTTAAGTTTGGTGTCAATTGCATGCTTTTAATTTTTCTTTAAAATTTCGAAAACTCATGCATGTCTTCTTCATGATCTTCAAGTTGTTCTTGATGATCTTCTTTGTTTGATCTTTAATTTTTTATGTTTTGTGTCTTTTCTTGTTTTTCATATGCATTTTTAATTTGTTAGTGTCTAAACATTGAAAATTTCTAAGTTTGGTGTCTTGCATGTTTTTCTTTTCTTAAAAAATTTTCAAAAACATGTTCTTGATGTTCATCTTGATCTTCAAAGTGTTCTTGGTGTTCATCTTGACATTAATAGTGTTCTTGCATGCATCTTTTGTTTTAATCCAAAACTTTTATGTTTTGAGTCATTTAGTTGTTTTTCTCTTTCATCATTAAAAACTCAAAAATCAAAAAAATATCTTTCCCTTTTTATCTCATAAATTTTCAAAAATTTGAGTTGACTTTTTCAAAACTTTTTAAAATTTAGTTGTTTCTTATGAGTCAAATCAAATTTTCAATTAAAAATTCTATCTTTTTCAAACCTTTTTCAAAAATCAAATTTTTTTCATTTTTTCTTTCATAATTTCGAAATTTTCAAACTTTAATTTCAAAATCTTTTTCGTATTTCTATTTCATATTTTCGAAATTAATGCTAACAATTAATGTGATTGATTCAAAAATTCTAAGTTTGTTACTTGCCTAGTAAGAAAGGTCCAATCTTTAAATTTTAAAATCATATCTTTTTGTTTCTTGTTAGTCAAGTAATCAACTTTAATTTTCAAAATCAAATCTTTTTAAATTTCTTTTTCAAATCTTTTTCAAAATAAATTTCAATCACATCTTTTTCAAAATCAATTTCAAAATCTTTTCCAACTTCCTATCTTTTCAAAATTGATTTTCAAATCTTTTTCAATTAATCTTATCTTGTTTGATTCTTATCTTTTTCAAAACTACCCAACTAATTCTCTCTCTAATTTTCGAAAATCACTAACCTCTTTTTTCAAAATTCCTTTTTAATTAATTAATTGTTTTAAATTTTAATTTAATTTCATTTTTTTATTTTCGAATTTTAACTTTAATTTTAAATTGAAAACAAAAATATTTTTATTTTATTTTATTTATTTTTTGAATTCTTCCCTCTGTCATCTCCTACTAATTATTTATTTATCTACTAACACTTATCTTCTACACATAATTCGAACCCCATCTTCTTCTCTGCGTTCGAGTTCTTCTCTTCTCTTCCTTCTATTCTTCTCTTCTTATACTTACATAAGGAATCTTTATACTGTGACATAGAGGATTCCATATTTTCTTTTGTGTTCTCTTCTTTTTCATATGAACAGGAACAAGGATAAGAACATTCTTGTTGAAGCTGATCCTGAACCTGAAAGGACTCTGAAGAGGAAGCTAAGGGAAGCTAAAGCACAACTCTCTGGAGAAAATCTGACAGAAAATTTCGAAAAAGAAGGAGACATGGCCGAAAATAATAACAATGCAAGGAAGATGCTTGGTGACTTTACTGCATCAAATTCCAATTTACATGGAAGAAGCATCTCAATCCCTGCCATTGGAGCAAATAATTTTGAGCTTAAACCTCAATTAGTTTCTCTGATGCAACAGAACTGCAAGTTTCATGGACTTCCATCAGAAGATCCTTTTCAGTTCTTAACTGAATTTTTGCAGATCTGTGACACTGTTAAGACCAATGGGGTTGATCCCGAGGTCTACAGGCTTATGCTTTTCCCGTTTGCTGTAAGAGACAGAGCTAGAATATGGTTGGACTCTCAACCTAAAGACAGCCTGAACTCTTGGGATAAGCTAGTCACGGCTTTCTTAGCCAAGTTCTTTCCTCCTCAAAAGCTTAGCAAGCTTAGAGTGGATGTTCAAACCTTCAAACATAAAGAAGGTGAATCCCTCTATGAAGCTTGGGAGAGATACAAGGAACTGACCAAAAAGTGTCCTTCTGACATGCTTTCAGAATGGACCATCCTGGATATATTCTATGATGGTCTGTCTGAATTATCAAAGATGTCATTGGACCATTCTACAGGTGGATCCATTCACCTAAAGAAAACACCTGCAGAAGCTCAGGAACTCATTGACATGGTTGCTAATAACCAGTTCATGTACACTTCTGAAAGGAATCCTGTGAGTAATGAGACGCCTCAGAGGAAGAGAGTTCTTGAAATTGATGCTCTGAATGCCATATTGGCTCAGAACAAAATATTGACCCAGCAAGTCAATATGATTTCTCAGAGTCTGAATGGAGTGCAAGCTGCATCCAACAGTACTAAAGAAGCATCTTCTGAAGAAGAAGCTTATGATCCTGAGAACCCTGCAATAGCAGAGGTGAATTACATGAGTGAACCCTATGGAAACACCTATAATTCCTCATGGAGAAATCATCCAAATTTCTCATGGAAGGATCAACAAAAGCCTCAACAAGGCTTTAATAATGGTGGAAGAAACAGGTTTAGCAATAGCAAGCCTTTTCCATCATCCACTCAGCAACAGACAGAGAATTCTGAGCAGAATCCATCTAGCTTAGCAAATATAGTCTCTGATCTATCTAAGGCCACTTTAAGTTTCATGAATGAAACAAGGTCCTCCATTAGAAATTTGGAGGCACAAGTGGGCCAGCTGAGTAAAAGAGTCATTGAAACTCCTCCTAGTACTCTCTCAAGCAATACAGAAGAGAATCCAAAAAGAGAGTGCAAGGTCATTACCTTACTTGGTGTGGCCGAACCCAAAGAGGAGGAGGAGGACGTGAATTCTAGTGAGGAAGACCTCCTGGGACGTTCAGTGACCAATAAGGAGTTTCCCTTTGAGGAACCAAAGGAATCTGAGGCTCATCTAGAGATCATAGATATTCCATTGAACTTCCTTTTACCATTCATGAGCTCTGATGACTATTCATCTTCTGAAGAAGATGAAGACATTGCTGAAAAGTAAGTTGCTCAATATTTAGGAGCAATCATGAAGCTGAATGCCAAATTATTTGGTAATGAGACTTGGGAGGATGAACCTCCATTGCTCATCAAGGAACTAAATGCCTTGGTTCAGCAAACTCTACCTCAAAAGAAACAGGATCCTGGTAAATTCCTAATTCCCTGTAACATAGGCACCATGACCTTTGAGAAGGCTCTGTGTGACCTGGAGTCAGGAATAAACTTAATGTCACTCTCTGTAATGGAGAAACTAGGAATCTTTGAGGTACAGGCTACCAAGTTCTCATTAGAGATGGCAGACAAATCCATGAAACAGGCTTATGGACTAGTAGAGGACGTGTTAGTAAAGGTTGAAGGCCTTTACATCCCTGCTAATTTCATAATCCTAGACACTGGAAAGGATGAGGATGAATCCATCATCCTTGGAAGACCCTTCCTAGCCACAGCAAAAGCTGTGATTGATGTGGACAGAGGAGAGTTGGTCCTTCAACTGAATGAGGACTACCTTGTATTTAAGACTCAAGGTTCTCCTTCTGTAACCATGGAGAGGAAGCATGAAAAGCTTCTCTCACTACAGAGTCAACCAAAACCCCCACAGTCAAACTCTAAGTTTGGTGTTGGGAGGCCACAACCAAACTCTAAGTTTGGTGTTGAACCCCCACATCCAAACTCTAAGTTTGGTGTTGGGAGGTTCCAACAATGCTCTAAACATCTGTGAGGCTCCATGAGAGCTCACTGTCAAGCTATTGACATTAAAGAAGTGCTTGTTAGGAGGCAACCCAATGTTATTTAATTATATCTATTTATTTTCTATTGTTATTTTATGTTTTTTTAGGTTGATGATCATGTTGAGTCACAAAAACTACTGAAAAATCAAAAACAGAATGAAAAACAACATTAAAAATAGCACACCCTGGAGGAAGAGCATTCTGGCGTTTAACGCCAGAAACAAGCACCAAGTTGGCATTTAACACCAGAAACAAGCATCTGTCTGGCGTTAAACGCCAGAAACAAGCTACATTTGGGCGTTTAACGCCATAAACAGGCAGCAGTCTGGCGTTAAACGCCAAGATTGCAATGCAAGGGCGTTTACACGCCTAATAGGAGCAGGGATGTTACATCCTTGACCCCTCTGGATCTGTGGACCCCACAGGATCCCCACCTAGGAGTTTGTGTATTTTTCTGTGATTTCAGGTATTTTCTGGCTGAAATTGAGGGACTTGAGCAAAAATCAAATTCAGAGGCTGAAGAAGGACTGCAGATGCTGTTGGATTCTGACCTCCCTGCACTCAAAGTGGATTTTCTGGAGCTACAGGAGTCCAAATGGTGCGCTCTCAATTGCGTTGGAAAGTAGACATCCAGGGCTTTCGAGCAATATATAATAGTTCATGATTTGCCCGAGTTTAGATGACGCAAACTGGCGTTAAACGCCAGAAACAAGTTGCAAAGCAGAGTTAAATGCCAGAAACAAGTTATAAACTGGCGTTCAACTCAAAGGAAGACCTCTACACGTGAAAGCTTCAATGCTCAGCCCAAGCACACACCAAGTGGGCCCGGAAGTGGATTTCTGCATCATCTACTCATTTCTGTAAACCCTAGTAACTAGTTTAGCATAAATAGAACTTTTTACTATTGTACTAGGAGTCTTTTTCCCTATTTTCAAATTCATATGCCATTTGGGGAGGCTGGCCATTCAGCCATGCCTAGACCTTGTTCTTATGTATTTTCAACGGTAGAGTTTCTACACACCATAGATTAAGGTGTGGAGCTCTGCTGTTCCTCATGAATTAATGCAAAGTACTATTGTTTTTCTATTCAATTCAAGCCTATTTCTTCTCTAAGATATTCATTCGCACACAAGAACATGATGAATGTGATGATTATGTGACGCTCATCACCATTCTCACCTATGAACGCGTGCCTGACAACCACTTCCGTTCTACATGCAAACAAGCTTGAATGTGTATCTCTTAGCCTCCTGATTTACGATCAGAGTCTTCGTGGTATAGGCTAGAATTATTGGCGGCCATTCTTGAGATCCGGAAAGTCTAAATCTTGTCTGTGGTATTCCGAGTAGGATCTGGGAAGGGATGGCTGTAACGAGCTTCAAACTCGCGAGTGCTGGGCGTAGTGACAGACGCAAAAGGATTACTAAATCCTGTTCTAGCAGAATCGAGAACCGACAGATGATTAGCCGTGCGGTGACAGTGCATCTTGGACCATTTTCACTGAGAGGACGGGAAGTAGCCATTGACAATGGTGATGCCCAACATACAGCTTACCCTGGAAAGGAGTATGAAGGATTGGATGAAAGCAGTAGGAAAGCAGAGATTCAGAAGAACCATTTGAATCCGCCTGACTGAGATTTACAAGGTGACCATAGCTTGCTTCAAGCCGACAATCTTCGTGGGATCGACCCTTACTCACGTAAGGTTTATTACTTGGACGACCCAGTGCACTTGCTGGTTAGTTGTGTGAAGTTGTGACAAAGAACTAAGATTATGAACGTGCGTATTAAGTTTTTAGCGCCGTTACCAAGGAATGAACGATCACGATTTCCCATACCAGGATCCCATCAATGCTGTTCATTCTTCTTCAAGCTGTAAGTACCCTTTATCACACCATTTGTCATATGCATCTTTCTCTCTAAAATACCTAGCCTTCACTTTTGCACTTATAAATAACCCTGATCCGAAGCACTACTCTGAGGCTATTATGCATGATTGCTGGAGAAAAGCTATTGATGCAGAACTTGCCGCTCTTTAGATCGTCACTTCTCTTCCTATTGGCAAGAATGCAGTAGGTTGTAAATGGGTTTTTTGCACAAAATTCAACCCAGATGGGACAATTGAAAGACATAAGGCTCGGTTAGTTGCTCAGGGGTTCACTTAAATCCCAGGCATTGATTATATTGACACCTTCAGTCCGGTTGTTAAAATGAGCACAGTGAGAGTTCTCTTAGCAATTGCAGTATTAAAGAATTGGTATCTTCATTAACTTGATGTCAATACCGCTTTCCTTCATGGGGATATCCATGAAGATGATTATATGAAGTTACCGAAAGGGCTGAAGAGTGATAATCCCAAGTTAGTTTGTAAATTAGAAAGATCTCTTTATGGTTTGAAACAGTCGAGCTGCCAATGGAACATTAAACTATCCAATGCTCTATTTGAATTGGGATATATTCAGTCTGAAAATGATCACTCTTTGTTCACCAAGTCCACTAATATTAGCTTCATTGCTATTTTGGTCTATATGGATGATCTTTTGTTGGCTGGTGATGATCTCTCGAAAATTGAAGATAAAGGATCTTAGACAGCAAATTCAAGATAAAGGATCTTGGTATTTTAAAATTTTTCATTGGCATGGAAGTAGCAAGAAGCAAAACAAGGATTACTCTTTATCAAAGAAAATACGTTTTATATTTGATCAATAATTGTGGCTTACTTAGAGCCAAACCTATCACTACACACATGGATTATACTACATCTTTGTCAAGAAATTGTGGCTCTCTTCTATCCGATGCTGCTCTTTATAGAAGGCTGGTTGGTTGCCTTCTTTATCTCACCAATACCAGATCCGACTTGAGCTACTCTGTAGGTTGTTTTACTCAATTCATGGATTGTCCTACTGATGTTCATCTCAAGGCAGCTTATAGATTGATTCGATACTTAAAACAGTCACCGGCATCAGGTCTTTTCTTTCCTGCCTCTAATTCTTTTATTCTCTCTGGATATACTGATTTTGATTGGGGGGTTTGTAAGGATACTAGAAAATCTATTACTGGTTATTGCTTCTTTCTTGACCAAACTCTTATATCTTGGAAAAGCAAAAAGCAAACAACAGTCTCTAGATCCTCTTCTGAAGCTGAATATCGAGCTTTAGCAAATGGAACTTGTGAACTTGTATGGTTGCTAAAACTTGTAAAAGAATTCAAGATTTCTCCTCCCCTGCCCATTGATATATTCTATGACAATAAATCTTCTATATATATTGCCTCAAATCTAGTTTTTCATGAATGAACAAAACATGTTGAAATTGATTGCCATGTAACTCGTAATAAATATAAAGAAGGAGTTTCATATCTTTAACATATTGCCTCTAGTGAGCAGCTGGCTGATCTGTTTACAAAATTTCTTGCACCGGGACCCTTCTCCTATTTGCTATCCAAGCTGGGATTACTTGATCTATACAAGCCAAGTAATACCAGCTTGTGGGGGATGTTAGTTAATATAGATGCTGAAAATAATATTTCAAATGTAAAAGATTTGTTAGTATATTTTTGTTTGTTAGATTGTACAGCTGGCTAATTTGTTAGAGCTAGTTAATATATAGTTTGTTATTCTTTTTTTCATTCTTTTCACATCTTTTATACAGCTATATAAACTGTATAGCATAATGTAAAGTTCTTATGATGTATTATTCAATTGCAATCATGATATTTATCATCACAATATTCCTCTCTCTCGATTTCTTCTCTAATCATTCTTTTCTTTCTTTTCTTCTTCATTCTGCTGCAGCCATTTCACTGATTGACAGTAACTCTTTCTCCATTTATTGTTAATTTGCTGCTCAAGATTGATACCATTTCATCTCTTTCCTTATGGTTTGAACATCATTCTTCTGAATCATCCGCAAGACGGATAAGGTATCCGCATTTTGCATACATATCCAAGAGACCAGTTCCTATAAACACATCATATTCTGGAGTATGCCCTATTTTTTTTTTTGCAAAGTCATACATGCAGGCCCAGTGTGTATAATTCTCATTTGAGAAGATGCTGAAACAACACAAACCATGGTAGCATCCGACAGATCGACCACCATGCTGCCATACAAAGACAATGCAATGACAACATGATCTTCGTTCCCATCGTTCATGGAACAATGACCTGTTATAATAGCATTATTCCACGTGACAATATTTCTTTCCGACATTTCATCGAACACCCTTCGTGCAGATTTTATATATTTATTGCTAGCATAAGCTAGATAATGTATCTTTGGTAGTCAGAACCAAAGAATACAATACAACAAAAGAAACACATTGTTTCTTGGAAGACAAGTTATCATGAGGTAAATTGCTACCCATAAAGGAAGACTGAAGGCAATGTCTTATCAACTTTCACTTTCATTTGGAAACTCAAATGCAAATGGAGGTACTAACCCATCAATGTAGTAAAACATTTGTTATCCCACCAATAAGAATTGGACATAAACAAAAACATTGTAATAACATGATTGAGCCAAACACCACTCCAAACTTATTGAGCCATATTTTAACATTTGGTAACTTAGGTCTGACACTTTGCAGATTAAAACAAAGTGGAGTGGGAACAAATCCAAGAAAAAAGCCCAATAAAAAAACATGATTAAGTGTGGTTTTTTTCTTGCAAATACACTTTCACTGTTAGAGTTGTCAACCTAAAAAAAAAAAAAAATCGCTACAGTCTTATATTCCAATCTCACAAGTTTATGTTTCATGACTACGAGAGATAATCTAATTCTTGCCTTGGTAACAGGTTGATGTATGACAAAAACCTAGCCAAGAGTAGAGGCTATATAAGCATATAACTAAAAGCATTTTAACTCTATGCAAACGCGTATGAATAGTACGAAAATTTTTCTTGATGATAAAGGCAATGTAACTTACTCTTCTTTCCTTTATCTTTTAATCTTTTAAGATAGTTAATATATAGTTTATAAATTGAAATTGTTAGAGTTGATCAATCCTTCATAATTGATTGCTGAACAATAATTTAAACTCATGCATGTGTCTTGTTTTTCAATAGAATCAACACTAAAGGGGACAAGAATCCGACCACAATTCTGTTGGTTTGCCAATTTTGGTCTCCAAAACAGAGCATTACTTTTCACCATATATCATCCCATCCATAACATGCGGCATTGTTTCTCTTTTGGTCTCTCTTATCCAATTTTGAGTGGGCTTCCTACCTAGCAAGCTACTTCAATTCCAATAACACTCGAATAATCGTTGTGGAGGCAAACTTAATTGGCCACCATTACTCAAGAATTTGTCTAATTTTACCCTGCACAACTAACGATATCCACAAACCAATTTAGCTATATAGAGACAAACGATATATATGGTGCGTCTTAATTCCCATTCGGTGGAAAACCATTCCTATATAGATAGTATTTAATTTTATGTAAGGGGAACCACAAACTTTTATTCCTTTCTCTTATTCTCAGTATTTTTCGTGCGTATGGATTTGCTTAAGTCGCCACAAAAAAGAAAAGAAAAAACATATAAAGGCTTGCTTCAATTTATGCTCTCATATTCACGACGCATAGTGAAAGGCTTGCTTCTATTATCCATAAATCTTGGTATCTTAATTTAAAAATAATTAAATATTTATTTTCTCATGTTAACTTAATTCAATAGATATACACATGTGAAATTATCCTTGCATGTACTATACTACGTGATATGTGGTGGCATTAGTTTTAGTTCTACATCGACAAAACCAATTAAAAGAAGAAGGTTTAATTGTTATAAGTAGGAGATTAATTTCTTATTTATAATTATTCAAAAATTATATATTTCTTTTACACATAATTATAAAAAGAACACTTACCAATAGTACTGATTAAAAACGTAGGTATAATTGATTGAATTCTGATATTAATTTGGTATATATTTTTTTATTGTTATTTATTTATTGAGTTTATTAGATAAATTATTTATTGAATAATACTGTATAGGTCATTTTATTTAGGAGATTGGATATTAGGTGAGATATGTTTGTGATTTTTTCAGTTTTTTTTAAGAAATTTATCGTAATGATAAAATTTTATCTAAAAATATTTAATATTAAGTGGATTCTAATTGTAACGACTAAATCCTTAAAGTGATTTTTTAGATTCGATTCGTGCACCAATTTGACCTTGAAATTTCAATTGCACTAATTTAAACCTTCAGATTGAACTCCAAAAGATATACTAGTTCTTCCATCAATTTCTAGTGTGAGTCAACAGTTGAATTGCTGATATGACACCACTATTGTCACGTGACATCATCACTCACCCCACATCATCATCCTCTTTCTCATCTCTCTCCCTCTTCTTTCTCCACTCTCCACCACCTCTCCCTCTCTTTCTCACCCTCCACCACTTCCTACTGCAAGTCCTTCTCTACCATATTATCTCTTTCGATCTCCTTCCCTCTTCTTCCACTTCCACCGCCACAACACCTGTCGCCACTTTCATTCCCTTCAATGATGTTTTCTACTTCTCATTTTTCAATCTTGCGTTACTTATGATTGCTCTCTCACCCTCTTACTAACTTCACTCCTAAACTCTCTTCAATTCGCCTTAAAAATCGCATTTATTTCTCACTTTTAACTTTTTCAATAATGGCTTCAACCTCTTGAAAGGTAACAAAATAATTATAACAATCCAAACAAAGCCTTATACTTATTCACTCCCTTTACTTACTCATGTGCTATTTAAACTGAAAATTACTAGGTCTTAGTTCCGATTGCCAATGGCACTGAGTGGAGATCGTCGTCATCGTTGTATCTGCCGAAAATCAGCTCATTGTTCAGGATTTGGATCCTCTAAATTTTGGATTTCACTTTAGTGGCTAAAGTGTAATCTCTCACTATTTATTTCATAAGTAGGATTAAGAAAAAATATAAAAGAGAAAACATTCAAGGGTGAGAGATCACACTTTACTTTCTAAAGTAAAAATCCAAAATTTAGAGAATCCAAATTCCATTATTCAAGCTCTCTCTCTCTCTCTCTCTCTCTCTCTCTCTCTCTCTCTCTCCATATTGGATTAGGAGTTGTTATGAACTATGATTGTCATGTTTAGTGATTAAATTGGTGGATTAATTGTATTATTGGTGAATATATTTGATACTGTGTACTGTTGTAACTAGAAATTTTATTTTCAATGTATGTGTGCGTGTGTGTATTTTGTGTGCAGGAAAGTGTTTCCAATCTACGGCGGTGGAAATGGAAGAAGAGGGAAGAAGATTGGAGGGGATAGTGCGGTGGTAGAGGGAGTTGTAGCAAGAGATTATAGAAAGTGGAAAAGAGAGAGAAAGGAGAAGGAGAGAAAGAGGTGATAGAGGGTGGGGGAAGAAGAGGGAGAGGGGGATGAGAAAGAGAATGATGATGATGTAGAGTGAATGATGATGCCACGTGGTAATAGTAGAGTCACATCAGCAGTTCGGTTGTTGACTCACGTTGAAAATAAATTGAAAGACTAGTTATTAATTGAAATATTTACTTTCGAAAGATTAAGTTGATTTGAAATGTTGGTAAAGTGTCAGAAAGAAAGCAGAGGCCGAGAGATACACGTGCAAGTGTTAAGTGGAAAATATTTGACACGGACTCAATTTTGACACTTTGATAAATCGAACAGTTATTCGAAATGGAGACGGTCACATAAGTGGGGATTTCAAAGACTTTCTCTGAGTTAGGAATTTGTTGGTAATGCTCATGGGCAAAGGAGCGGGAACGGTTACGCAGAAATCCGCACACAAGGCAACATCGTGCAATTGATGGTCGGTTGTGGAAACAAGTTATAAATATGAGTAAGACTTAGGAAATAGGGGTTGGAACTTGACTTCAGAAATTACTCACGCACACTCACATTCCAGCGACTTTCTGAGTCTGCTTCGAGTCAAATTTCTGTAGGGTTCCTTCCACTTGTTTTTATTTTTCATTTATAATTCCTGCAAAACTTTACTTTTCGTGTTCAATTTATCTTTCGAGCAACTTTAATTTCATTGTCAAATTTACATTTCATTACTTTCACTTTTCATGTTGAAAGTCCTTTGACCCAGTTGGAGGCATTTTAATTGCTTTATTTTTCAATTCAATGCAAACCATTTTTGATTGTAGTCAGTTTTACTTTTCGAAATCTTTATTTTACACTTTTTTCAGTTCTTTGCACTTTCCGAACTTAATTCTCTTTTAATGCTTATCTAATTCGAGGACCTTTGATACACTTATAGAAAAAAATTGGTACCCGCAAAAGAGGAGTAGGTTTTGCTCCCAGACCATTAGAATCGAACTACCATCGATTTGCTAAAAATTGACAAAATAAATTGGCACGTCCAGTGGGACAGTTTTAAACTGAAGTGTGTCAAAAGATTTTTTGTTGTCATTTGGTGTATGCAATTGAGAAGTGGAAGGATTATTCACATGACTGATGAAGTATCAAATGTGAATGGTGGATCATCTACCAATGACAGCATACTAGTAATTGTGCAATCTTCGGATGTTACTTCACGTTCAAAATGTTTGGTTGTTAGTGAAAGTACAGTAGTTACTAGTGTACAAACTGAAAATAATGGGCGTAATATTCGTCCACGTGGTAATTTACCACCATTCCAGCCTCCAGTAGCTACTGGTTGGCCTCCTTATGGCCTTCCTCCCGGTTATACTCCACCGGTGAATGGTTTTGTGCATCATGTTCGTTTTGGAAGTGTAAATGGAGTAAATACTTCTCAAAACCCACAATAGCATTCCAAATTCTCTCGTGATTATAATGTGGACTCTACGTCGAATGCCTCTAATTCCATGGCGATATTTCGACAACATGTAGAGGAAAGTCATCATGATTTGGTCAACTTATTGACTCAACAAATGGCTACAATTCTAAATCCTATGATGGCTGATCACGAATCGAAATTCGAACGTCTTGCAAGGCAAGTTGGGCAGATTGCTCGAATCCTTGATTATGATAAAGGTGAAAGGCATGATGTCAGGGGAAATAATGAAGGATTCGAAAATATATTTCAAAATGAAAACAAGGTTTTAAATAGAGAGAATCTTCAAATAATTCCCCGTGGTCAAAATGCAGATGATGTTCTAGCCCGATTACATGCTAATCATGGTGGTGAACGTTATCAAGTCACAAGAATTATGGAAGAGGTACTCAATCGAGTTGGTTTGAACGTTGGTTTTATGAACCAACCCCATTTTGTCTCTGCTTTTTCTCAAGTTGTTCAAATGGCTGAAGTGCCAAGAGGGGTGAAAAATCCAAAAATAATTACAAAATTTGCTGGGAAAGTGAGAGACTCAACTATTGAACATGTCGCTCGATATTTGGTCGAGATTGGGAATCTAGCCAATGATGAGAATTTAAAAATGAATTTTTTCCTTCTTCATTAGCGAAGAATGTGTTTACTTGGTTTTTGAATCTTAGACCAAATTCGATAATGACGTGGAGTCAGTTGAAAACTGCTTTTCATGCTCAATTCTACCGAGGGGAGTTGAATGTAGCAGTTACTGATCTAGTTGCTTTGAAACGAGAAGATGGTGAAACTATTGATGATTATATGATACGTTTCAAAAATGCTAGAAGATGATGTTACATGTCATTACCTGAGAGTGAAGTGGTGAAAATAGCAGTTATGGGGTTAGGATTCTATATGCGTCGAAAACTGCTTAATGTGCATATACCTGACTTAGCCCATTTAGCTGAAAGGGTTCGTCAGGTCGAACTTATGAAGAAGGAAAAGGAGAAATATAAGAATGAACAAAGGTTAAAGAATAAACCTTTTACTCAAAAGGAAAAGGTTGCTTATGTGGCCATGGATTCCTCGGAAGAGGAGTTCGATTTCGAGGCGGAGGTTGATTTGACTGAACTTAAGAAGGGTCCTCCATATGTTTGTTTTTTACTTAAAAAGCTCCTTAGTAATTAAAAGTTGAATGATTCAAAACTAAAGAGTGAAAAGAAATATAGTTTTGATATCTCGAAATCTGATCAGATTTTTTATGTGTTGCTTAAAGATAAACAGTTAGTTCTACCTAAGGGTAGAACTTTACTTTCGGTGAAAGATTTAAAAGGAAAGCCTTATTGTAAATTTTACCAAGCAACCAGTCATTCGACTAACAGTTGTGCTCGTTTCAAGGACTTGATTCAGGAGGCCGTTATGGAAGGACGTTTGAATTTTGATGATGGGAAGAAAGAGATGAAAGTTGATACTGATCCTTTCGATGCTGAAGCTGGTTTTGTTGAACCATATTTTGGAGTAAATATGGTTGGAATGTCTTATGATTTTTAATGTGGCTTTAGGTGATTTCGTGTCACAAGTCCGATCTGTATACCCTGGTGTAGGGGATGGATTATTAGAGTTCCTTATGCAGCAAAAACTTAAAGATCGGGACGTATCTCTGTGTCCTCAATGCAATGCTGTGTTTGATGCTGAAGCTGCAGCAATTTTCGAGAAAGAGGGAATGAAAAAGGAGTTGGCTCATAGAGAGGAGCAGGCTCGTCAAAAGCAACCAATTAGACGAGTGGAGGGACAAAGTTCCAAGGCTCCTCAGCAGAATGCTGTCGCACGGACGAGCCGCTCTCAGGCTATAGGAGTTCAATGGATTCAAAATTGTTAAGAATTTCAGAGTCGAGATGCCCAATATCGACGGAACCCACAATGGGGACATCGGGGGCCTCCTCGAGGTCAATATCCTTACCACCGTGGTCGATTCAGAGGGTATTCAAGGGGTAGAGGAAGATGGTATCAACCACAAAATAAGAAAACTAATTCTGGTAAAGGCAAGGGGGCAACGCAAGGTAAGGGGGCAACGCCTTCGGTGCACTCCCGAGTAGTTTTTCCCTCTTATAGGAAAACATGCCCAAAGGGTATTCCTTTCCCTGCGAAGTTGGATAAAGGCAACGCGATAGCTCATACTCTAGGAGCTGACAAAGACAAGGATGCCGACTTGGACGAAGAGTATTTCGAAGAGGGAGATGATGAAATGGTTAGAACTATTTCAATTATTTCAACTGAATACTTGGGTGAGTATGAAGGTGACCCTGAAGAAGATTACAACATGGATGCTGAAGAAGCTTTTTCTTTCATCCGATATGAGGATGAACTAGGGTATTTTCTGAGGCCTTCTGAAAAACAAAAATCTCATCTTTTCCCACTTCATATTACTACTACTTTAAGCGGAATTAAAGTAAATAAAGTTTTAATTGATGGTGGAGCAGCAACAAGTCTCTTACCGGAGAGGATGCTGATGAAACTTGGTAAGCATCCTGATGATTTGGTTCCCACTAACATTGCTGTAACAGACTTTAGTGGTGCTTCTACTCCTGCGAAAGGTATGGTTACCTTGGGGCTGAAAGTGGGGTCTTCTGAACGAAACACTATTTTTGTGGTGGTGTCTTTGAGGGCAAGTTATAATGCTTTACTGGGTCGGGACTGGATTCACAGAGTTGGATCTGTACCATCTACTGTGCATCAGAGTGTCCTCCTTTGGACAAAAGATGGAAAGCCTGAAATTGTTAAGGCTGATTCGAATTTTTATGTCAAACAGCTTCATGTCGATTTTAGTGTATATAGTCCAAAATTAAAGCCTTTAAATGTTAACAGGGTGTTAAATTCTTACAACTGTGAGGGCTGCTATTTGTCTTCAGAAAGCTTGACGGTGAAACTGCGCCATCCACACCTCACTGTGCTCCCAACTGGTTGGGATTGTTCGTCTTAGAATGGATCCGAGACGTTGTTCGATGGAATATGCCCAAGATGTCTCAGATTACCTGGTAATTTCCCTTCAGTAGAGAATAAAGTTTGTTCTTCTGATGAAGTTGAATCATTTAGGAACGTAATTTCTTCTTTTAGTAGCAACAATTCGATGTCTTCAATCGAATTTAGTCACGGTTTAGGTTTTTCTTCATTATATAATTCAAATGATATTATTGGTCAAACTGCTGATAAAATAGCAGAAGTTCATTGTATCAAAAATGAAGCTGTTGTTAATCCAGCAAATGATCAAGTTCATTCTATTTCTAATGAATCTGTTGATTTCTCTTTTGATTGCATTTATGATTTAGAACCTTTAGGTTTTGAAAAATACTCGGTAAAAGATGAGGATCACTTAAAATGATTTGAATCCCAAGATCCCTTAGAGGGAATTAATTTGGAATCTGTTGATGATATTCGAATTACTTATATCTGTAAAGATCTTGCGGATTCTTTTCGAACTGAACTTTTCCATCTTTTACATGAATTTAAATATTTTTTTGTTTGGGATTATCATGAGATGCCCGGTCTCGATCGTTCTCTTGTAGAACATCGATTAGCATTGAAATCGAATGCTCGGCCTGTGAAGCAAACTCCTCGACGTTTTGCTCCAAAAATCAATCAAAAGACTAAGGAAGAAATAGAACGGTTGATTAAAGCAAAATTTATTCGAACCGCACGTTATGTTGAATGGGTTTCGAATATTATTCCTGTGATGAAGAAAAATATAAAATTAAGGGTGTGTATTGATTTTAGAGATTTAAATAATGCCACTCCGAAAGATGAATATTTCATGCCCATAGCAGATATATTAATCGATTCTGCAGCAAGGAATGACATTTTAAGTTTTATGGACGGTTATACAGGATATAACCAAATCTTCATTGCGGAAGATGATGTGTCCAAAACTGCTTTTCGTTGTCCCGGAGAATTAGGCACTTATGAGTGGGTAGTTATGCCTTTTGGTTTAAAAAAACGCTGGTGCAACTTACCAACGTGCAATGAATGCCATATTCCATTAGTATATTGGAAAATTTATGGAGGTATATATTGATGATGTCATGGTTAAGTCAAATTCAGTGAATCAACACATTCATCACTTAAGAAAGGCGTTTGTAACTATGTGGGACAAGGGATTAAAAATGAATCCTTTAAAATGCACCTTTGGTATGTCGGCAGGAAATTTCCTAGGTTTTGTTGTTCACAAAAAAGGGATTGCAATCGATAAGAGTAAAGCTGATGCAATTTTGGCATTGTCTTCTCCTAAATCAAAAAAAGAAGTGCAATCGTTCCTGAGGAAAGTAAATTATCTTCAAAGATTTATTTCGAATCTTTCTGATCGAACTCGAGTATTTGCACCTTTAGTAAAACTAAAAAATGATTCACAGTTCAAATGGACACATGAGCATCAACAGGCATTCGAATCGATAAAGGCCTATTTATCTAAAGCTCCATTAATGGCCAATGTTCACTCACATGAGCCCTTGAAATTGTACATTGCAGCATCTACAAACACAATTGGGTGTATGTTAGCCCAAGATGATGAGAATGGACATGAACGGGCGATTTATTATCTTAGTCGAGTTTTGACTGATATTGAGGCAAGATATTCCCCAATAGAAAGATTGTGTTTATCCCTATACTATGCATGCATGAAATTAAAGTGTTATATGGTAGCTAAACCTGTCAAAGTTGTTGCATAAACTGATCTCATCAAGTACATGTTGAGTTTTTTAATGTTACGAGGTTGTTTGGGAAAATGGATGTTAGCTTTGACAGAATTTGATTTGCAGTATGTCCCAGCAAAAGTTATGAAAGGCCAGGTTATTGCAGATTTTTTAGTTGATAACTCGAATAATTTGAATGGCCAGGTGGCAAATGTACTCGACGTAAAAGTCGATTATTGGAAGTTATATTTTGATGGATCAAAGCACAAGGATGGTGCAGGGGTAGGAATTCTCATTGTGTCACCAGAAGGAATCCCATCAGAATTTTTGTTCGAGCTAAAGTATCCTTGCTCGAATAATATGGCAGAATATGAGACTTTGATTTTAGGCTAGAAAATCTTAATCGGGAAAGGTGCTTTGAAAGTCTAGATCCTAGGAGATTCTCAATTGGTCTTGAAACAATTGCCAAAGGAGTTCAAGTGTAACAATGAGAGGTTGCAGAAATATTTGGCAACGACTTGGGAATTGTTAACTTCTTTTCGAAAAGTTTCACTGGTCCATATCCCAAGGATCCAGAATGAAATTGCTAACGAGTTGGCCCAGATTGCTTCGAGGTACAGGATAGACCCAAAAACATTAAAAAAGTTGGCAAATATCCGCCAAATATCAGTGCCTGTGGATGAAAGAGATGTTCTATGTATGGATGATTGGGAAGATAATGATTGGAGAAAACTCATTGCTGAGTATTTAAAGAATCCTAGCATTCCAGTTGATAGAAAGATAAAATTACGAGCAATAAATTTTGTCTTGATGGCTGATGAGTTGTATAAGAAAGAAATCAACGGGAGTCTTTCGAGATGTCTAAGTCAAGATGATAAAGACATTGCTCTAGGAGAAGTCCATAAAGGTATATGTGGTGCTCATCAGGCTGGGATAAAAATGAAATGAGTACTATATCGAAATCATGTCTATTGGCCCTCCATGATAAAAAAAATTGTATCGAATACGCAAAGGCGTGCCAAGAATGTTAAAGGCATGGGTCGATACAACAGATCCCAGCCTCTGAGTTGCATTCGATTATTAATCCATGGCCGTTTAGAGGTTGGGCTTTGGATCTAATTGGATTGATTCACCCCCCTTCATCGAAACATCATAAATTTATTTTGGTAGCAATCGATTATTTTACAAAGTGGGTCGAAGCAGTTCCTTTAATAGAAGTTGGGCAAAATGAAATAATAGATTTTATTGAGGAACATATGATCCATCGATTTAGAATTCCTCAAACATTAAGTACTGACCAAGGGACTATATTTACTGGTCAGCGAATTAAAAATTTTGCAGTTTCGAGGAATATTAATATGGTTACTTCGACTCCTTATTATGCATAGGCTAATGACCAAGTTGAGGCAGCAAATAAAGTTCTGATTAGTTTGATCAAAAAACAAATCGAAAGTAGACCCCAAACTTGGCATGAAACTTTAAGTCAAGTACTGTGGGCTTATCGGAATTCACCAAGGAGATCAACAGGAAATTCACCTTATAAATTTGTATATAGCCATGATGCAGTGCTACCATTGGAAATCAATCTTAACACTGTGAGAGTGTCCAAGCAAGACGATTTACCAATTGATGATTATTAGAATGCAATGTTTGATGAGTTGAATGAGTTAGACTCAGAGCGTATTTTGGCACTTGAAAATGTGATTCGACAAAAAGAAAATGTTGCCCGAAGTTACAACCGTCGAGTAAAAGAAAAATGCTTCAGTATAGGCGAGTTGATTTTGAAAGTTATTTTGCCAGTGAAAAAGAAATTGAGAATTCTTGGCAAATGGTCTTATACTTGGGAAGGGCCTTTCCAAGTAATTGGATTATATTCTGGAAAAGCATATCTAGTCAGAGATATTGAATCTGGAAATGTAATTACTTCAATAAATGGGAAGTATTTAAAGCCATATCATTGCTTGTTAAGTCAAAATTGAAATCCATAAGTTTAAAAAAAAGGGGGAAACATTATTACAAGCATTGAATCCTAAGGAGGAGAAAGGTAAGGCGCCATAAGCTCTGCCAAGTCTAAACGTAACTTAATTCTCTCACTATCCAGAGCTGAAAGTGCTTCGATTTGCTCGTATTCCTCGTATTGGGATATGCTAAGTTGCTTGTCACATTCTTCTTGTTTAGCCTTAATAGAACGGGTTTCTTGCACAAGTTTCTGGTTTTTGTGCTGGATAGTGGCTAGGGGTGTTGCTAAATCAACCTTTCTCTTTCGAATTTTGGCAAGTTTCTCATTTATTTGAGCCAATTCTGTCTCTCAAGTTTTCTTTCCTCCTTATCATATTAAGCTTGAGCGGAGAAGGCTTGAGAGATTCTTAAATCGAATTCTTCACGAGAAGCTTTTATGGGCTGGAGGGCTGCAGTGTAGCTACTTGAGTCAGATCGAATGTTGGCTATTTTATCTTTGACTTCTTGTAGTTTGTCTTGAAGAGATATACATCTGTTAGCAACCTTTATGAATTGGATGACTATAGCAGAGTGTTGAGATGGAACCTGAAGTTCGAGAGATAAACTTAGGATAGCAGATAGAGTTGAGTTTAAGGTTGCATCATTTGTCCATTCAGCAGGTGAATGATCTAGAAGCTTGAGAAGGGCCAAAAGTTATTCCCGAGTACCAGTACTGGGTTCAAGTGGAAAATTGGAAGTAGAAAGGCCTGTGAGTGCAATGGTAGAAAGAGGCTTCGAACAGCTTGATTCAGGATGATAACTAATGTAATCATGTCAGCATCTGTGGATTCGAAAACTATGCCCAGATCTCCATACCCTAAACCAGGAGGAGTCAAAAGTTCAGCACCCTTGAATGGACTGGAAGTTCTTTGTGGTGAAGGGATGGTTTCCAGGACTTGGGATGGAGAATCTGAATCAGGGGCAATAGTTTCAGGGACTCGAGAAGGAGAGTCAGATTCAGGGCCACCTAGAATCCAGTTGAGGCTTCAATTTGGTTTAATGAAGAAGAATGTTCAACATTTAAAACTTGTGTTGGAGAGTGATGAGCATGTTCCTCTGTTAAATCAACTATTTGGGTCTCGATTGAAGTTGGAAGAGCTACCTGGAGGGGTTCAACAGATTCAATAGTTTGAATTGATGAATGAGATGCTTGCTGCCCTAAATCTTGTTGATGTGTTTGTTGTGGTTGGTCAGGTGCAAGAGATGAAGTGATTGATTGAGCAGCAGTAACAGACTGAAATACAACATACATCAGTTGGGGTTCACTTTAATTGAATTGATATATATTCAAAAGATAATATGATGTTACTGGAACAGGTCTTTTTCTTCGAGTCAAAGGAGAACCTAAATCAAAATCAATCGTATCATCCAATTTCGAGGGTGCAGCAAAGAGATTTTGGATGGATGGCTCACTATCATCAGAAGAGCTTTCGCTCGATGGTTGCAACTGTAACTGGGGAAAGATCGAGATCAAGAGGATTGCAAACGGGTGAGGTTTTTGAAGAATTTTGGTTTAAATATATATGTATAAATAAGGACTAATTACCCTTCTGGAAGTCCTTGAAGGAGTTCATCGACTTTTCTTTGGCGGTTGTCGTGAAGAAGTTGTAGCTTCAACTTTCCTTTTCGGAGGCCTCTTGGGAGAGCCTTCAGCAGCAGGGACCACTCGGACGACAGAACATTTGATCTCTTCTAAAGTACGAATGTACTTAGAGTAGTAAGTGGTCCACCAATCGAAGCAAGATTTTGTAATGAATGAGCTTCGATCATAAACAAGATGATTATAACTATCTTTTTGTTGTTGATTCTTCAAGAGGCAAATATCAAGCTCTTTTTTCGAAGCCAAAGCAATATGGCAAAAGGGTTTGCTATTCCTGGGAAGTGGAGTTGGGATAGTTTGGGAGAAGCCTAGTTGCCTGGCTGTATAGTGAGGAGCGTACATAGTGGCTTTGAAACGTTCCTTTTTGTGTTGAGGTAGTCCTGTTGGAATCACTTGCACAGCCAGTAGATTTGCCCAACTCCTGTTAGCAAGTTCGTTCTCTTCGGTATCATTGGGGAAGAGGAGATGTTCGAGCCAGGCAGGACCACAGTTTCGACGCAAAAAAGGGGTGAAATTGAGGTCCTCATTATGGAAATCTTTACAAGAATGGAAAAGGGAAAAAGCAGCCCAAAATCGATCTTCATCCGATTGAGCTTCTGGAAAATTTGGTTTGAAATTAGCCAAGCGAAAGCCTTCGATATGCTGTTTGTCTGAAGCACCACCTCCAGGCTTTGTCATGTATTTTTCAAAAATAGCATTAAGCCAAAGTTGGAGAAGCCAGAGAGGGCCTCCCGCATTTATCAAGTAATTATTTCAAAGACAATTAACGAACTGGCCAAGTTCTTCGAAAATATGCCCTAGAAGTAGCTTGGCCAAGTTGAGGTTGTTCCCTTCATGAAGGAGAGCAACAAGAGGAAGAAAAAGCTTCTGCATTTGAACGCTTCGGAAGCAAAAAAAATCGTGTTTAACCAATAGAACAGGAAGGCCACATATTCATCATCTGTAACAGGGTCACTCTTTGTGCCCATATGATAAGCAATGAAGTCACTGTAAGAGGTCATAGGAGCAATGTTGTACTGATGTTTAGGTTGCATATCAGAAGTAAAATTTGTAGGGCTAATCGGGAGTCCTGTAATGGCAGCTACATCGAGAAGTGACATACCAATTATCCCACAAGGAAGGTGAAAATTATTGGTAGTCCTGTTCTAGAAAAAGGTTACGGTCCCACTCATCCAAGGGAGCATCGAAGGAGAAAAATGAGAAAGTCTCAAAAGATCTTGAATCCCAAGAGCTCCCCAAGCAGCGTTCTTCGACGGTGCAAGGCATTCATGCTAGGCCATGAAATCAGTTCCACGAGGGGTGATTTTAAGGTTATTCCTGAAAGATTTCTGATTGGTAAAGAATAAGATGTCAAGGTCTTGATTAATCAATAAGTCTTCCCCTTGAGCATTGGGGAAGAAAGGGAGTTTTTTGTTCGCCCTTTCTAAATTCTCAATGGGACCAACAAAACAATGGGTATCTTCACCTACAGTAAAGGGAATAAGAATTCTGGAGTCATCAAGTTGAAGCTGTGGGTCATCAATGACTTCATCATTGACCTGGTTCAGCACGTATAAGGTCGGAGGAGCCGGTGGTTGCACCATAGGACGTTTGACCTTGTCCTGAGCAGCAATGTGAGTTGAAGAAGCAGCCATTGATGAGCAAAGGAAGGCAAAGGACGAAAAATAGAAGTTATACACGAAGGAAGAATGCAAGAGGAGTTGAGAGAATAGGAATTCGAGAAGGTTGAGCAAAGATGGAAGTGTTGGATTTAAGGGGAGTTTTGGCTTAGCCGTTATTGTGGGGAAAATTCAAAGAGTAAGGAGGTAACTTTGCGAAGAAGGCGAAATGGTGGAGAGAGAGAGAAAATATGAATCGTGGGAGATGTGTCAAACGGGTCAGAATTAATGGAGAAGGTAAATGGCAATTATGATCAGTTAAAGTGACTGAAGACTGGATTAGAATTAAGTGTTTTATCTTCCAAGAAATGACTTCGAAAGCAAACACATTAATTCTAAGGGGCAATTTGTTAATTGAAATATTTACTTTCGAAAGATTAAGTTGATTCGAAATGTTGGTAAATTGTCGGAAGGGAAGTAGAGGCCGAGAGATACACGTGCAAGTGTTAAGTGGAAAATATTTGATACAGACTCGATTTTGACACTTTGATAAATCTAACAGTTATTCGAAATGGAGAATCGAACGGTTACATGAGTGGGGATTTTGAAGGCTTTCTCTGAGTTAGGAATTTGTTGGTAACGCTCATGGGTAAAGGAGCGGGAACGGTTACCCGAAAATTCGCACGCAAGGCGACATCGTGCAATTGATGGTCGGTTGTGGAAGCAAGTTATAAATATGAGTAAGACTTAGGAAATAGGGGTTGGAACTTGACTTCAGAAATTACTCACGCACACTCACATCCCAACAACTTTCTGAATCTGCTTCGAGTCAAATTTCTGTAGGATTCCTTGCACTTATTTTTATTTTCCATTTATAATTCATGCAAAACTTTACTTTTCGTGTTCAATTTACCTTTCGAGCAACTTTAATTTCATTGTCAAATTTACATTTCATTACTTTCACTTTTCATGTTGAAAGTCCTTTGATCCAGTCGGAGGCATTTTAATTGCTCTATTTTTAATTCAATGCAAACCATTTTCGATTTTAGTCAGTTTTACTTTTCGAAATCTTTATTTTGTACTTTTTTCAGTTCTTTGCACTTTCCGAACTCAATTCTCTTTTAATGCTCATCTAATTCGAGAACCTTTGATGCACTTATATAAAAAACTGATACCCACAAAAGAGGAATAGGTTTCGCTCCTAAACCATTAGAATCGAACCACCATCGATTTGTTAAAAATCGACAAAACACTAGTATATTTTTTGGAATTCAATCTAAAAGTTCAAATTAGTATAATTAAAATTTCAAGGACTAAATTAATACAATCGAAAAATTACTTTAAAGATTTAGTCTAATGTGAGTCTCTGATATTTTCAACATACTAAACACTTAGGTAGTAAGCTTTAAAACTAGAGCAATGCTAGGGAATCAAAAGGTTATTAGCCAAAAATCAGCCAAAATATCTTTGGTGAATTCAAAATTTATACGAGTTAATATATATGGATGTTTCTTCTGTTAAGTATCAGAATGTTTCTTTTTCATACTAAATAGATGTTCTTTTATATATTTTTTGAATTTTTTTGTATTGCAAATGTGAATGTGTCTATTTCTTTAAAAATTTTATATTTTTTTTAAATTTTATAGATAGTTAATTATTTTTGCTAAAATATAATTGAATATTTCTTTTGTTAAGTATTAGGATGTTTTTTTTCATATTAAATGAATGTTTTTTTTTTAATTTTCCATAAAACCATCCTCGAGTATTGCTTCCACGGCCTACCAAGGTACGTTTTCACAACACCAACGCGAGGGGCCAAATCGTCAGCGGGTCGAATCGTTGTGTTGTGTATGGAGATTCCAGTATTTTGGTTGGGATCGGTTCTGCCTTGTGCGGTAATTGAGTTGAATTGGCCGGTCATAGGGAGGCGGGGGAAGATGTTGCAATTTTGGAAGACTACGGCGGCGTTACCGAAAATAAAATCAACGGTGCCATAAATGTGGCAGTCGCTGTAGAATTGACGCATGGAATGGGCGTAGAGTGTGTCTTGGTAGCCCTCGAAACTGCACATGTAGAAGGCTGATAAGTCGGCTCCGCTTCCAAGGGCAACTGCTTGGTGCTTGCTTGGCCCTACTGTGTTTCGGAATGTTATGTTCACTGCTACAAAATAGAAGCGGAAGTCATCGGAGGAGTGGGTTGCGGTGGGGAGGCGGAGAGAGCTTGACGGTGAAAGAGAAAAAGGTTTATGTGTGTGATTGTTAGAGATGGGTAGGTTAATGTGAGAGAGAAGAGGAAGGTTTTTATAGGTTTCAATTAGGTTTAGTTAATGAATTTTAAATTTTTTAAATTTTAAATTTAAAAAATTTAAAATTATTTATTAATATAAATTAATGTGGTTTTGTTTAGTTTTTAGCTGGTAACCTCTTGGTTCCAAATACTTTTCCTTAAAACTAAAAATAAAGTTGAGATGTCAAAATAATTTAAGTGTAGTAACATGAAATAAAATTTAACGATCATGAGTTGCATTGGTATAACGCAATATTCTGCTAGGCAGTCTCCCAATACAAGTGTGATTTAGGGTTCATTGTATTCAATTCAATTTCTTTATGACAAACTCATAGCCAGCGCCGGTGATCTGGAAGGGTTCCTTCCAAGGACCGCGCCAGAAAACAGAGCTTCTATGCTCTGCCTCATGGAATTATATGCACTTGTATCTGATAACTCACAAGAATATAATATTTTTTTTTTTTGGTGATTATAATATTTGCTTTTAAAAGTAGGAATTCTTATTTTTTAAATGATGACATAGACGTACTATTCACTAGAGAATGGATCTTTTTAAGTAGAAAAAACACTTGAGAGAATAAAGTATGATCTCTCTCCTTTAATTCTATAAGTGGGACCAAAATTAAATAGGAGAAAAAAAAAGAAAGATTAAATTCAATACTTAACAGCATCCAGTTTTTTTTCTACTGGAGAGCATCCACTTCCGTTATGAATCCGATCCGAATAGCTGAGTTTACCTAAATTTGAGACACTGGAAATGAGACAAAAAACCTGGCTAAGATCCTGAAACCAGTCCATCCAGAATAAAAGTATGTACATGTATACCCTCTATGATTATTACTGCATGCTCTATCTCAATTTAATTTGTTCTCTATAATGGTAGTATAATAATTAAGTTATGGAAATGCAAACATATGGTAACGATTTTCCAGCTTCAAGTTGTACTAGCTAGCATATGATCGTTGTTGATTATTCTTGTCGGTTCATGCTTTATATATTTACAAAGTTTGGTCCTGATTGTGACTATTTTATGAATATGTCTTTGTGTAAAAATAGTATTAATATTATAAATAGTTAGATAATTCAGTTAAATATATTAAGT
>NC_029792.2:6261302-6265170 GCF_000816755.2 Arachis ipaensis
GAACCAACTATAATATAAACTAACTCAATCAATCTCTTTTTATTTTCAATTTTAAAATTCAAAAAATTAGAATAGTAAATTTTTTTTAATGGACCTATTTTTTTAATTAGTTGACTTTAATTAACTGTTCATAATATAATTAAAGATGTCTTTATAAAAATATCTTTCTCACTTTAAACATTAGGTTATGTTTGATATATATGTAATTGAAGAAATCGATCATGATTGGCTAATTAATTAGTTTTTATTTTTTAATCATGGGTTAACAAAAAACTTCTCTTTAATTTCACTTTCTTACCTTTAAGTAGGGTGATAGATGAATGAAGATTTCAATATTTCATGCATGTAGCCCCCCTCCAGCCCTCCTTCTATTCTTTAGAACCCAGATATAATGCTCTTATATCTAAAATAAAAAATAAAAATAAGAATAATATATAATCACCTATTTATTTATTTGCCATTTGATTAATTTACAGAAAAGGGTGTTTTATTATGTCATGGATAAGATGCAATTCAACACTAAAATTAAGTTAAAAAGGAATAAGTCCATACAATAATATATCACAAGGAATCTGTTATCCCTTATGACCAATCTCAGGAATTATAGGTTACCTCTTATGGAAATTATACACATAAAAAGCAAGAGAAAATAACATTATAGGTTTTTTTTTAATACACTAAAATTTAAATAGTTTCTTATGCATGTATGTTATAGCAGAATGATGATTGTCCACTATCTTATTAGTCTTTAATTTCTAATTTTTCTATAAATGTTTATACATACTTTATAGGTTGCGCAAGTGGGAATTTAATTAGATAGGGACAGAACGAACCATATGCTCTTAACTTTCAGTATTTCGAATTATTTTCCAAAACGACCGGTGTCCCTTTTAATGAAAATTGTTAATTAGGGGAATGAAAAGTAGCATGTAGTGGCTTCATTGTTTGGCTAAAAGTTTTCATGCTCGTCATTACGTTTCAACTTTCTACTGGTCAGTAATCTGACCTATGTTTTTCGTTACTCATCACTAAGATTTTTTCCTATTTCAACTGCATATAGCTTTTATAATTTCAAATATAAAAACATACAAGACAGATATAATTAATTTTTTAAAAATGCTTTTGTTCTTGTATGGATACTTGGAGGGAGAGTTCGGTCTCTGGGATCGACGTCGAGTTGTTATTTTCGGTGTCAACCTTTGCCTGTATTAAAGAACAATAATAAGGGTGAAATGTTAGGTTCGACATTTTACTTTTGTAAAGCAGTCCGTTAAACTGATTTGTAACGTCAATTACCGATTAATGACGTTGATTGCCGATTAGTAACTGTAACGCCGATTAATAATGTAAATTGCCGAGTTATTGCCGATTAATGACGTTGATTGCCGATTAGTAACTGTAACGCCGATTAATAATGTAAATTGCCGAGTTATGGTCTGTAATACCGATCTTGTAACGGTCCTTATCAGCTTTATACACTAAAAATTAGTTATATAATTTATTTTTAATGTGTATTTTATATTTTATAGTATCTTTTAGTCGGACAAATTTATAACTAATTTGTCATAAATTTGAGTTTTATATTTTTTTTTTGTTTCCCACAGTATCCTCTAACTCGACAGGTCGGGATTCGAACCTCCGACACTTGTTTAAGCGGACGAATGAGCTGACCATTCGACCAACTCAAGTTGGTTGAGTTTTATAATTTTTATTTAAGAATAGAGGTGAACGCGGATCGGATATGGCCAAAATTTCGATCCGATCCGCACTAAAATCATCGGATCAGATCGGATCCAATATCCGCAGTTTTTAAGCTTAGATCCGATGATCGGATATCAGATAAATCTGCAAAACACAATATTTTTAAAAGCTTATTTTTATTAAAAAATATCAATAATTTTTTTTTATTCTTTTAAATATGTTTACTCTTAAAATAATATTAAACATGCTTTTCTTAAATAATAAATTAAAATAATATAACATATATGATAATTATTAGTTGAAATAAAACATAAAAAAATATTTATTTTTTTATTTTTTTATTTTTGCAGATACGCAAATATGCGGATATGTATACAAAATTCGCAATTCGATCCAATCAGTATGTGGATCCGATCCGATGCGGATCGAATCCAAATCCGTAATTTTTAGATCGGATTTGAATAAATATCACGAATACTCCTATTTAAAAATTTGTTATTGGTTAATAAATTATTGTATAAACCATATGAGATTCCTTCGATATGTATTATACAATTAATTTAATGGCCGATTTTTTATACACCTATTATAAGATTATTGAATAAATCACATTTTTTATGTAATAATTGTAAATTTAATTAACCCAAAGAATGCTCCCTCCTCACGCGTAATCTTTGATTGTTTTTTAAGGTGAACAATTCTAAAGTGACCTAATGATAGAAAGAGGAATGTTAGAGTCTTGGAGAATAAATAAAATTTATTATTTTTTCATTAATTGTTAGATATTAATATTTAAAAATATGATTAAATTTATATATATTTAAAAACAATAAAATATATATCAAGTGCCGCCATTGTAGGCATCATGCTGAGCTTGCAAGCATAAATGAATAGATATATACTTAGATAACTAAATATTTAACTTCCAATTTTTAAAGTAGAATTGGTGCTCTAAGGTTTCCAATGGTCAACCAAGCTTTATTTTAAAACTTAATTAGATCCTCAAATTAAATTAACGAACAATACTATATTCAACAAAATTTATTACCTTTTTTCAATGTTTAGTTAACACTCTAAATTATAATAAATACTAAATTCTAAATTATAAACTCTAAATTTTAATCTTAAGAATATTAATAAAAAATATTAATTAATATATATTAATAAAAAATATTAATTTCCTAATATTTCTCTTAAATTAAATGATATACATGCTAATATATTCAATAATAGTTGCTATGGCTTGTGATGAGGCTAAAGAAACATATATATATAGCTCATACTTACGTTGACGGAATCATAGAATAAGAACATAAGTATTATCAATGATGTCATCAACTACCGATTAATTTATCAGGTCAATTTATTAGTGCCACATAAACTTTCTTATGCTTGTGAATTTTATTGGAGCTCACTAATTATAGTTAACTAGGTGTGCCCTACTGCTTATGCAATAATGATGTCTAAGTTGCCATCTGATTCATTTCATTACTCTAATTACATATACTATATAAATATGATGAAGAATGACTTTGATTAAAAGTAGTAGAACTTGGATTGGATTCCAATTAATGTATAAATTAATAAACCGACGAGTCAACGCCAAATTAAACGATCGTTCATTTGCATGCAATATTAAACAATAATCAATGATGCCTAAAAATTAATTAAAAATTATATTTTTTTCCTTATTATATATACTTATACTGATTAAATTTTAACCATCAAATATACCAATGACAAAAAGGATAATCTAAGTAAGCAATTCAAGTTGCAGGCTTTTTTTTTTCTTGAATAATATTCCAAATTCCATCTAAAATTCTCCTATGAAGTGTCACATCATCACTATTCTATATATTCATTTATTAAATGCTCGTATATATATATTTTGGAAATGAATCATGCATTTGTGCCATCCTCACCCCCCGTTACTTTGCTCTAATTTAATTTATAGTTTAATAACATAGATTTGGTGTACAGCTTTGTGATTATTAGAACTGGATTTTCATGATAGCATTCGAAATTATAAGTATAACTACTCATACTCACACAACTTTTTTAGTAATTAAACCATATATATGCGTTCAGTGAAAAATATATAATGGTGCAGTCTGGATACTAGTTCAAGATACACAGTATTTGAATATATTATAATATATATATACCA
>NC_029792.2:6265194-6265966 GCF_000816755.2 Arachis ipaensis
TGATAGAGTTGGGAGTAAAGCATCTGTTATTATTAATTAGATGCTAGCTCATCATCAAGTTTCTAGGAAATTTCCTACAATGGTTTATTACCAAGAAAACTTTGGTAATTAATAAGAATAATTGTGTATGTATGTGATTCTTATTGAAAAATATTGATGGCAGCAACAGCCTTTCATTTATCCTATTCATCATAATTCTCACCCCATATGCATGATCCGAATGTGATTCTTTCTTTATTAGTTCTTTTATTGTTTTGAAAGGAAAAATTATATCAAAATTTGAAAGGGGATTGTAGCTGGCGCAAAAGCTTCAATTCCACCAAATGTGTCTGGTATTCGAATACCGTACAACAATAAATAAACTTGTTATTGCAAATTTGTTAGCCTGTATATATGGATCCATTATCGTTTTGAAAAAAGAGTTTAATTTTGATGCACTGACCCTATAAAATGTTTTATATAGTCGTGCAATTATAATCGTTTTCTGGATGATTATTCATGCCAGTCAATATAAAAGATAGTTATTTTTTTTAATGTGATGTTACATGATTGAATGCATGTGTAAAACAGTTTTACTAAATTCTTAAAAAAATACTCATCTTTACAAAAAAATTTGTACCTAATTTTAAATGTTCACATAGATATAAAAAATGATAATTCCAGAAAAGGCTTTTAAAAAATTGTTCTTAATTAATTTACTTTTTCTTCAATTATTTTGTTACTATCTCATGTTATTTAACAAAAATATAATTGAAAAAAAAAAACTAAAAAT
>NC_029792.2:6266330-6267196 GCF_000816755.2 Arachis ipaensis
TTTGTATATAAATAATAAATATATGTATAGTTTAATTTATTTTTAATGTATATTTATATTTTAATATATATATAACATAATTGACTATAATTAAAAAAAAAAATTGAAGATAAGAAGCTTGGTAAACATAAGCTTTAGTTTGTGGATTTTGAGTGGCATTGTTTTATAGGTTGAGGCAGACAAGGCGCATCCTTTTTCCCTTTTGAGTGGCATTACTATTAATTATTTGTAATTTTCGTTGAGTATGTATCTTTCTATATTTTGATTATAATCATAGCTTTGCTAAATATGAGTAATGTTAAAACATTAATACTATAACGGTCAATTTCAGTTAATATCATAGTAAATTGTTAAATAAATTAAATATATAAAATCTACCACTAAAAATGTGAGATTTGTTAAGCTTAATTTTTAAATTTTTCTTTTAATTAAATTTTGAATTTTTTATTTTTATAAATTTTATATATTTTTTATATTAAATATTGGCAGTCGTGTAATATTGATTTCCAAAATTATATATATAATGTTGATTTATTTGAATAGGACATCCTAACCTTATACCCTCTTTATAGACAATTTTTTGAAAAAAAAAATGACAAGTCTTGAAATTTGGAGTAGAGATGGCAACATCACCTAAATTTGCGGGTACCCATCCCGCTCTTACTTGTTCGGGCGGGTAATTATCCGTCCTACACTGGAACGGATTTTTAGCGGGCCGGATTCTTAAGAGGAGCGGAACAGGGTCAGGTTTAGGTAATACTCGCCTCTACCCGCTCCGGTATATATATAATATATATAATTTTAATATATAATATGTATAATATATGTAAAATAATTAGTAAATGATTAATAATATTGTATCGTAT
>NC_029792.2:6267443-6269446 GCF_000816755.2 Arachis ipaensis
AAATGATTAATAATATTATATCATATTTAAATTTTTACTTTAATTTATGTTATGTATGTGATGGTGGTTATATAAATTTTGAAATTAAATTTTATTTATTGGATTTTAATAATTATAGGGACGGGTACCCGTAGAGACAGGTTATGGTTCAATATTTTACTACCCGCGAGTAAAAGTGGAACGAATTTTATGCGGATTGTTATACGGCGAAGCGGGATTAGATAGAACAAAAATCCACCCCTACCCATCCCGTTACCATCCCTAATTTAGAGTACAGCAACGATGAACTAACAAAGTGAATTAGAGGGCTTAACCAAAAAGAGAAAGAGAAAAAAGTGGTGACACATAAAAGGGAAAATGGCCGAAGTGAACATTGAAAATTAACTGTAGTTATATATACATATGTACAAGTTGTAACTAATTAAACCTCATTATCATTAATCATTTTTTACTTAGCGAAATATTTTAGTTAAGTTAATTCTATAACTAACTATCATAACAGTCATGTGATACCCGCTTACAAATTTCAAATTGGGAGTATAAAAATTTAATAATTCCAGTTTGCTATGACACGTATTAAAGAAATTAAAGATAAAATTTTAGTAAGAATATTTATCGTTTATTCAATTATCTTGATGGATAACAATTTTATTATTCTTTCTTAAGTTTTGTCTCTGATCAAATGACAATCTACTTTTAAATATTTTGTTCTTTTATGAAAGACAGAGTTTGCAACTATGTGAAGATCAGAGCCGATTGGTTATTACAAAAGAGAGTAAAAATTGTCTTATACTGAGTCTAGAGTTCTTTGAGAGGATACACCAGCCATTGTTCTTTTTTAGTGGCCTGGTGGCTTATTGCTCTGTATTCTGTCTCTGATGAAGAACGTCCTGACAATAATTTACTTCTTGCCATGCCAACATACAAGAGTTTTACAAAAAAAAAAAGAAGCAATAATCAGTTATAGATTTTCTAGTATTTAGACAAATTATCCAGTTCAAATCAACAAAATCTGTGAGTTTCAAGTTATTGTCTTTGGCAAACAACAATCCTAAACTCGAATCATTTTTGAGATACCGAAGCACATAGAGACCTGCTTAAAAATGATGATCAGTGGGACAATAAAAAAATTGGCTCAGACATCCTACAACATACGAGATATCAGATTGAATGTTGGTGAAATATAACAACCTTCCAACTAGTTGCATGTACCATAATGAATCACTCAACTTCGTCCCAGAATTTTTAGAGAGAACAGTAAAATATTGCATGGGAGTGCTTGCTGACTTGGCACTCAACATGCTAAATTCTTCTAATAGGTCTAATGTGTATTTGCGGTGACAAATTGCTAATTCTCTTGAACTGTGAACAAATTTCAATCCTATAAAATACTTCAATCTGCCTATATCTTTAATTTTAAACTTCTCATCCAAGACCTTCTTTACATAGATGATTTCTTCCATATCATTTCCAGAAAGAATGAAGTCGTCTACATAAATCAGAATTATTGTAAATCCTTTGTCCATGACTTTAGTGAAAAGAGAATAATCGTGTTTTGATTGAATAAAACCTTCTCTTTGTAGCATTCCACTCAAATTCAGATTTCACATTCTACTGGCTTGTTTTAGTCCATATAAAAATTGCTTTAACTTGCATTTTTTTTTTTGGAGTATCAAGATCCGAGAGTGTTCGCATGTAAACTTCTTTGGATAAGTCATCGTGTAAGAAAATTGTATTGATATCTAACTAATGAAAAAAAAAATCTTTTTCTACTCGTGGTAACAAGTAACATTTGTAGAGTGGTTATTCTTACTACGAAGCTGAATGTGTCGAAAAAATAGAAACCAGATCTCTGAGTGAATTCTTAATTATGCAACTAATCGTGCTTTATGGTGTTCGATTATATCATCAGAATTGTATTAAAGGTTATTATATATACGAGGCTGATTCATTTGAATAAGACATCATAGAAAGACAATTTTTGAAAATTTTAATTATTAAAA
>NC_029792.2:6269703-6281806 GCF_000816755.2 Arachis ipaensis
ACTATACATCCTTATATATGGTGTACAAGCATCCATACGACAAACAACAATAACAATAAAGTCTTATCCCATTAGATTGGGCCAGTTACATGGATCAAATTAAACGATGTTATTGAATTTTATCATATATCATATTTATAGAGATATCGTTTATATGTAGATCTCGTTTGACATCCGTATGGATGGTCTTCTTAGATCTTCCTCTGTCTTTTTCCTTTGTCTATCTTCCATCTCATCCACCCTCCCGACTATACTGGGTGTTCTGTTAGTCTTCTTTTCACATGTACAAATCACCTGAGACGCGATTTTACTATCTTTTCCACAATAGATGCTACTCCAACTCTCTCTCTCTTTCTTATATTTTCGTTCCTTATTCTATCCAATCGCGTATGACCACTCTTTCATCTCAACATCTTCATCTCTGTCACACTTAATTTATGTTCGTACTCTCCTTTAGCCGTCCAACACTCTGTACCATAAAGCATAACTGTTTTGATAGCAGTGTGATAGAATTTACCTTTAAGTTTTAAATAAAGACATTTTTTTGTCACATATAAAATCAGACGCATTTCGCTATTTTAACCAACCTGCTTAGATCCTATGATTTACATCATGTTCAATCTCTCCATTATCCTGTATGTTACACCCAAGATACTTAAAACTTTTAACTTTTTGTAGGATGTTTTCTCCAATTTTCGCCTCTGTATTAGGGTTTTCTCTTCAGTGACCGAACTTACATTCCATATATTCCGTATTTCTACGACTTATGCGCAAACCATATACTTCTAGAGCTTATCTCCATAAATCCAACTTTTTATTTAGGTCTTTCCTTGACTTTTCCACAAGGATGATATCATTGGCAAAAAGTATGCACCATGGCATAGGCTCTTGGATATACTCTGTGAGTACTTTCAAGACTAATGTAAAAAAGTATGGATTTAAGGATGACTCTTGGTATAATCCTATACTAATAGAAAATTTTCTGTCACACCACCTTGAGTCTTCACACTAGTTATAACCCTATCATATATGTCTTTAATTGTACAACTATATACGATTCTTACTCTCGTCCTTTCCAAAACCTTCCATAAGACCTCTTTTGGCACTCTATCATATGATTTTTCTAAATCAATAAATACCATATGTAGATTCCTTTTATTACTTACTTCTCCATCATCCTTCTTAACATGTATGTAGCTTCAGTGGTAGATCTGTCTGATATAAAATCAAATTGGTTCTTTATTATTTGTGTCTCTTGTCTCAACCTCTGTTCTATCACCCTTTCCTATAACTTCATTGTATGGCTCATGAGCTTGATCCCTCTATAATTTCCGTGATTCTATATATCCTCCTTATTCTTGTAGATAGGTATCAAGGTGTTTTTTCTCCACTCATCTGGCATCTTCTTTGACTTTAAAATCTTATTAAAATATTAGTTAACTAACTAATGCCTTTCTCTCTAAGGTCCTTCCAAACTTCAATCAGAATATTATCGGGTCCTACTACCCTGTCATTTTTTAACCGCTTTAGATCCTCTTTTATCTCGAAGTCTCAAATCCTTCAATAGTATTCGAAATTTTGATCTTCTTCCCTCGTGCATAACCAACCAAGACTCGAAAAAGTCTTCTGTCATTCATTAAATAACTCGTAGAAGTAGTTATTCTATCTTTCATTGATCTTCTCATCTTGAACTAAAATCTCTCTATTTTTATTCTTTATACACTTAACCTGATTTAAATCTCTCGTTCTTTTTTTACAATCATGCATGTGAACTAATAATATTTTTTAATTTTAAAATTATTATTTACATATTAAAATTAATTATTATATATTTATATATAAATATATATAATTTAATTTATTTTTAATATGTATTTTATATTTTAATAACTAATTTTAATGTATATTTAATATGTTTGTTCTAATTTATGCACAAATGACTCACTTGGCAGGTGTGATGTGCTTGGTTGTTCGCTCTTGGAAGGATATGGACTATTTCAGGTACGCTCAAGCAACACTATGAAAGTTGGACGGATATATCAGCGAGAAAGATGGAATAGAAGCGGTGGTTGGTTGATTTTTTTGCGGTCATCTGAAAAATTTGGCTAGAAAGAAATGATAGAATCTTCAAAAATCAAGGTTCAAGTGTAGTGGATATTTTTAGCGTTATGAATTTTTATTTCTTTTCTTTTGCTTCACCTTGTTGTGTTTGTTGAATATCAGATTAGAGATATAGGCTGTATATAAGTTATTCTGAGAGATATATGCTTTATATAAGTTATTCTGTTTTGATATAGTTTCTGTATTTAGATATCTGATTCTGTTGTATCTCCTAGTATTAAGGGATTTTATTTTTGTACCTATGTGTATATATATATTGACACTGAGAGATGATTCTCTCAAGGAATTCATCCAAAATACAATCCTTGTCTCACTCCATTCGTGTATTTCAAGTTAGTATCAGAGCGGGTTCCGACCTGGCTCTGGTTTCTATTTGTTTTTCTTTTTTTTCGGCTGCAATCTCTCAGCCATGTTCCCTTTTCCCACCAGTTGACACTATCAGCTGTGTCTCTTCGTCAGAAACTGTTTTTCTGGTCAAAACCTTGTCAAACATCAGACCCACTCCGAAGCAACCCCAGAATCAGAACCGGAAAGCCAAGTTCGGCCTGTCCCCAAAATTTCACCGTCGTCAACCGCCGCACGCGCCGACACGCGCTGCCCCTTTTTCTGCGCGTGGTTCTCACGCGCCTCCGCTCCAGACGCGCGTGAACGTCACGCTCCACTGCCCAGGCTTTTTCCGGCCCTCGTTTCCCTTCTGTAGGTGTTTTCCGGCCGTTTCTGAGTGTCTGCCATCATGTCTTCTAAGGTAACCCCCGACACCAACTCCAATGGTGGCAAACCGGCTGTTCTAACATCTGTTGTTTCTGGAACCGCTACAATGACCTCTGAAAATTTGATGGGTGCCAAAAATTACCTTTCTTGGGTTGATTCTGTGGAACTTTGGTTCATGGGCCAAGGCTATGAAGACCACCTTACTAAATCTATTGATGATGTTCGCGCCGCTGACAAAACCACTTGGAAGAAGATTGATGCCCAGCTATGTAACCTTATGTGGCAGACCATTGATCCACCAAAGCTGACTATGTTTCGGGCTTACAAAACTTGTAAAAAGGTGTGGGACGGTGCTAAAGCTTTATACACTAATGACATTGCAAGACTTTACCATGTTGCTAAGAAGCTGTGTAGTTTACAGCTTCAAGGAACTGATATGGAATCTTATGTTGGGGCTGTGGAAGCTGTCAAGGAAGAGTTTTTGACTCTCCTTCCCTATGTGTCTAATGCTGATGACCATCATGCTCAACAAGGAATGCTGTTTTTGGTACTTACGTTACTTGGGTTGCCAGCTGAACTTGAATCTCTTCGGCAATAAATATTGGGCACCTCACCCGTTCCTTCCCTTCAGGACGTATTTGCACGACTCTTGCAACCGGCCCCTCTCTTGAGACCCATACTTTCGACCAAACTGCATTGGCATCCCAATCTTCTTCTCAAGTGTCCTTTCAAGTGCCCACTCGGGGCGGCCGTGGGGGTCGTGGTAATGGTCGTGGTAATCGTACTCGTCTTAGTTGTACCTATTGCCATAGGATTGGTCATACTCAGGATAAATGTTATGCTCTCCATGGTCGTCCTACCAAGGTAGCTAATGTTGTCCAAACTAATGAGCCATCTGACGTTCACTCCGCCGCACAACCACAAGGGATATTTGTCTCTGGCAATGATTATGATGAGTTTCTCAAGTACCAAGCTTCAAAGCAGGCATCTACTTTCGTTGCTTCGGTGGCCCACTCTGGTAATTCTGTTGCTTGTATCTCTCATTCCTCTTCTCTTGGACCATGGATCCTTGACTCAGGTGTTTCTGATCACATTTCTGGTACTTCTTCTGTCCTCTCTAAACTTGAACACCCTGCATTTCTTCCTTCTATCACTTTGGCTGATGGTTCTAAAATTGGTGCTAAGGGAATAGGTCAAGCTACTCCTCTTTCTACATTACCTTTGAAATCTATTCTTTACATGCCCAATTGTCCTTTCAATTTGATTTCTATTAGCCAACTTACTCATTCTCTTAATTGTTCTGTTACCTTCTTTGCTGACTCCGTCATTGTGCAGGATCGAGGGACGGGACAGACGATTGGTACAGGGTGTGAGTCTCAAGGACTGTATCGACTTGCCTTACCCACTACTACTGTGCCTTCTGTTGCTGCTGTTGAGTCTCCGGACGTGGTCCATTGACGCCTGGGACATCCCAGCCTCTCGAAGTTACAAGCTATGGTCCCGAGTTTATCTTGTCTTGCTACCTTAGAGTGTCAAACTTGTCATTTAGGTAAACATGTTCGTAGTTCTTTTTCAAGTCGTGTCAATACACGAGCTGCGTCTCCCTTTTCTGTTATTCATTCTGATGTATGGGGACCTAGTCGTGTTACTTCTCATTCTGGTTTTCGTTATTTTGTCACCTTTATTGATGACTTTTCTCGTTGCACTTGGTTATATTTAATGAAGGACAGATCTGAATTATTTGCACATTTCAAGTCTTTCTGTTCTGAAATTCAAAACCAATTCAAAACTTCAATTAAAATTTTACGAAGTGATAATGCTCGTGAGTATTTTTCAGCACCCTTTTCATCTTACTTGTCCTCCCAAGGCATTATACATCAGTCGTCTTGTCCTCATACCCCTTAACAGAATGGTGTGGTTGAACGTAAACATCGTCACTTGATTGAAACTGCTCGCACTCTTCTTCTCCATACTCATGTTCCCCTTAAGTTTTGGGGTGACGCTGTTCTGACTGCATGTTATTTGATTAATCATATGCCTTCTTCTGTTTTGCAAAATCAAGTTCCTCATGAGCACATTTTTTCTCTTCCACTACGAGTCTTTGGTTGTACTTGTTTCATCCATGATCTTACCCCAGGCAAAGACAAGTTAACTGCTCACTCTATCAAATGTGTTTTCTTAGGGTACACTTGATTTCAAAAGAGTTATCGTTGTTATTCTCCAGCTCTTAGTCGTTTCTTCGTGTCTGCAGATGTCACTTTTCTTGAGAATACCCCTTTTTTCTCTGCACCCGACATCACTTCACCTTCCATTACGGAGGTGCTTCCTGTTCCTTACTTAGATGGGCCTCCTATTCCCATAAAGCCTCTCCAGGTTTATCATCGCCGCCCACAGCCTGCAGTCCAAGATAACTCATCTCCTGGAGTCGTTGTTGAACCGTCCTTGGATCCTTCTTCGGGAGTTAGCAGTAGTCCTCCTATTGCTCTCAGACAAGGTACTCGTTCCACCCGTAATCCTAATCCTATTTATTATTTTCTTAGTTACCATCATTTATCATCTTCGCTCTATGCTTTTACCTCCTCTTTGTCTTCTGTTTCTATACCCAAAACAACAGCAGAAGCTCTTTCACATCCAGGGTGGCGCCAGGCTATGATTGAGGAGATGTCTGCCTTACATTCTACTGGTACTTGGGATCTTGTTCCATTGCCACCGGGCAAATCTACTATAGGTTGTCATTGGATCTATACTATTAAGGTTGGCTCCGACGGAACCATTGATCGATTAAAAGCCCGCCTTGTGGCTAAGGGCTACACTCAAATCTTTGGTTTGGACTATGGTGATACCTTCTCTCCTGTTGCGAAGATGGCCTCTGTTCGTCTTTTTCTTTCTATGGCTGCCATTTGCCATTGGCCTTTTCATCAACTTGATATTAAAAATGCTTTTTTACATGGTGATCTCGAGGAGGAAGTATACATGGAGCAACCTCCCGGGTTTGTTGCTCAGGGGGAGTCTTCCGGCTTAGTATGTCATTTACGCCGATCTTTATATGGCTTGAAACAATCCCCTCGAGCTTGGTTTAGTCGCTTTAGTGCTGTTATTTCTAAATTTGGCATGATTCAGAGTGAAGCAGATCATTCAGTTTTCTCCCGTCATTCTTCCTCCACGACCTCCATATATCTGGTTGTTTATGTGGATGATATTGTCATTACTGGAGATGATCATGAGGGAATCACTCAGTTAAAACAACACTTGTTTGATCACTTTCAGACTAAGGATATAGAGAAGTTAAAATATTTCCTAGGAATTGAAGTGGCACAATCTAATGCTGGGATCTGTATCTCACAGAGAAAATATGCTCTGGATATTCTTGAAGAAACTGAAATGTTGGATTCTAGACCTGTAGATACACCAATGGATCCTAACACAAAACTTAGTCCAGATCAAGGAGAACCTCTTGCAGATCCTGGTAGATATCACAGATTAATTGGTCGGTTGAATTATTTGACAGTCACTCGGCCAGATATTTCATTTGCCACAAGTATCCTAAGTCAGTTTCTTGACTCCCTATGCGATAGTCATTGGGACGCAGCTGTTAGAGTCCTTAGATATATCAAAGGTTCTCCAGGAAAAAGTTTGTTGTATGAAGATAAAGGACATAACCAGATTATTGGGTATACTGATGCAGATTGGGCAGGATCTCCATCTGATAGACGTTCTACATCTGGTTATTGTGTTTTTATTGGTGAAAACTTGATATCTTGGAAGAGTAAAAAGCAAAATGTTGTAGCAAGATCTAGTGCGAAAGCTGAATATAGAGCTATGGCACTTGCCACATGTGAACTTATATGGTTGAAGCAATTAGTTAAGGAACTTAAGTTTTGTGAGCCGAGTAAGATGGAACTGGTGTGTGATAATCAAGCTGCCTTGCATATTGCTTCCAACCCTGTGTTTCATGAACGGACTAAGCATATAGAGATTGATTGCCATTTCATAAGGGAGAAGTTGCAAAATGGGGAAATAGTAACAGCCTTTGTCAACTCCAACAATCAACTTGCAGATATTTTTACCAAAGCTCTCCGGGGTCCTCGGATACAATGCATATGTAACAAGGTTGGTGCATATGATTTATATGCTCCAGCTTGAGGGGGAGTGTTGAATATCAGATTAGAGATATAGGCTGTATATTATATATATATATTGACGCTGAGAGATGATTCTCTCAAGGAATTCATCCAAAACACAATCTTTGTCTCACTCCATTCGTGTATTTCAAGTGTGTTGACCTTTTTTCCTTTTAAAAAAAAGGAGTAAAGTATCATTTTTGTCTCTAACGTTTGGGGTAAGTCCTAAAGTTGTCCCTAACGTTTCAATCGTCCTATTTAATTCCCTAACGTTTTAAAATTGACTCAATGTTGTCCTGTCGTTAGGGATCCGTTAACAGAAACGTTAGGGACTTAAATAGGACAACCACCACTCTTCTTTCCCTTCCTAATCTCAAATCCCACCACCACCCTCTTCACCCAGCCACCACCCCTCTTTCCGTTTCTAACACACTCTCACCATTAAGTCGAAAACCTCAGCTTCATGTTCTGCGTAACAGAGCCCTCTCTTCTTCCGACTAAACTCAACTTCAGGGCTCAGAGCTTGAGCTACAATGGCGGCGAAGAAGCAGGATGATGGAAGCACCAAGAAGAGGAAGCGGATTCCAGCTTCGGACTCTAATGCGAAGCATTACATGAATCCCATTCTAAGGCTCCTAAACTCTCTGCCTCTAAGAAACCCTTCAAATCCCTCAAAACACGCAAACTAGACGCCGTTCCTAAAGACAAGACCAAGAAGGCTCCCCTTATAGGTCGAGAACGTCATCTTCATGCTAAGGTCTTAAAACGTTACCAATTTGCTTTCAAATGCATTTGAATCTATGTTTTATTATTGTTATGAATCGGTGGAACATTTTGTTGTTTGATTTCAGGAACTTGCGGAGGCTAGGAAAAAGAAGAGGAAGCGCCATTTCACTCTTGAGCAAGTTTTACTTTGGAATCTTGTATAACTCAAGGCTGGTGACAGAAGCTCTGCAAAAGATGAAGGGAAAATTCCTGAAATTGCAGGCCCGCCTCGCCATCTGCAAGGTCTGCTGGAACGGCGGTTGCTTCGACTCTGACATTCTCGCAGCTTTTGATGCCGCCGTCGTCGATAAGGTAGCGTGAAGAGGAGGGTCTCTGACGCGGTAGGCTCTGGTTTGAGGCCGATGGTGATGGTGGCGAGGAGAAGCTGGCGCGGTACTCCTGGGCTGGCGGAGTTCCGCGACGTTGCTAGCGGAGAAGGGTGAACGATGATGAGGAGGGTTAGACAGTGGTTTGTGGTTGATGCTGGGATTGGGTGGCTGAGAACATTGAGAGAGAGAGGAGGGAGGAAGGAGATGATAGTGTGGAGAGAAGGGTAATTTAGGAATTTTAGATAATTTTTTAGGGTTTGGATAATTTTGTCTATAAAAACATTTTTTTATGGGTACAAATGGTAATTTCTTTTTTCTATGGGTAGATATATCAGCGTTTTCAACTTTCGTGGGTACAAATGGTAGTTTACTCTTTATTTAAAATGGAAGTAATATGATTAAGTGTAATTTACTTAGATGTGATTAAAAAATAATTGAATACTATGTATAGTAAAAAATTGATATTATTGAAGGATAAAATTAAAATTTATTTCTATATATCATTTTTGTCCCTAATGTTTTCGTCCTATTTAAGTTCCAAACGTTTTAAAATCGTCTCAATTTTGTCCCGCCGTCAATTCTGTTAACGGATCCCTAATGGCAGGACAACATTGAGTCAATTTTAAAACATTAGAAATTTAAATAGGACGATTAAAATGTTAGGAACAATTTTAGAACTTACCCCAAACATTAGAGACAAAAATAATACTCTACTAAAAAAAACTCATGCACAAATGCAAAATAATGTGAGAAAGAAGGAGCATAAACAAGAGCGACTGCCAAATGAAGTAAGTCTTGTGTCCGTCCGAAAAGATTAGACGTGACACGCTTTCATTTATTTCCACATATTATTATTCCATTATGATTTCTAAATAAATTATTTATATATATATACCATCAAAAAGTAAAAAGGAAAAAAAGAAAAGAAAAAGAAAGGTATACACTATTACTATAGTCTGAAATCAAATATTAGATGTTAGTGTCGGATTCTCCACGAGGCAATAAGATTGTGGGATTTCTAGCCGCCCAATCATACTGCTCTCTCCAAAATTAAAGTTGATTCCTTTGCTTCCCTCTTAAGCCATTTTCATCCAATAAATGTTTTTATGTACATATATAATAATAGTTCTACATTATAGCCATGCCTTTTTCTTTTATTTTCTCCATTGAGTATGGTTGTAGTGGCAATGACCTCACTACCCTTTTCATAGTTTCATTGATGTTAATCAATGACTTTTTATGAATTATTAAACTATGTATGTTTTTGGTGGGTGATGGGTATTAGAGAGAATGGAGGATTGTGGTGCTCACTTTTGTTTAGTAGACGAGCCTTTTAATTTCCTCCTATTTACTAATTCAAAAGGAGCTTTAATTTGTTTGTTTGTTACACCAAAATGGTAGATCATTAGCTACATATGCTTTATTGATTTTTACCATATGTCATCAAAGCAAGTGTATGTTTAGAACCTAATGAAAAAGACATCATGTGTTGATTACATATAAGATAAGATCAGACAAGCATGCATGGTACATTAATTTACTAATAATAATAATACACGTTTAGTGGTATATTAAACTAAGAAAAATAATTGAGAGTTTTAATTTATTCTTCAAATTATGCTTTTTATTTTAAATAAAAAAGTTTAAATATTTTATCTTTTTGACATTTTTTAAAAAATAACACATATATTTAAATTTTTACTAATTAAAAAGATAAATTAAATCTCTTAATTATTACTTTTAAACTAATAAATGACAATATTTTGACATGTTATATGTATTTGACATCTTATAAATTTTTTATTATATTACTATAAATAAATTTAATTTTTAGTCTATTATAAATTTAATTATTTAATTAAAAAAATATATAAATAAATATATACAATATATAATAATTGATTTTTACGCACATAGAACATTTTCAAATCTAATTTGGTATACGTATCATGATTAACTATATGAATGAATGATAAATGTGATAGACTTTTATATATAAATGGACATGTGATAAAATTAGAAAACAATTTTTTGGGTTATTATTGAACAGAAAAAAAATAAAAATTTTAAAAGAAAAAATGTCAACTAATAATATTAATGATAGAAAAAATGAAAAATTTAACACCCTAACGTAAGCAATATAACGACAACAAAACCTTGTCCCACTAAGTAGGGTCGGCTATATGAATCAAATGACGTTATTGTGCTCTGTTATATATCATGTTTATAGAGAGACTGCTTACATATAGATTTTGTTTAACCACCTCATAGATGGTCTTTTTAGATCTTCCTCTGCCTTTCGCCCCTAACGTAAGCAATAGAAAAGAAAAAAAAAATATATTGAAAACCTGAAAAGGGAGATTTTTCAATCGTGGCAGTAGATAGATACTGTTATTGGTTCTTCCATTTGGCACCCTATAAATACCCCATTTCCTCCTCACATCAATTAACCACAACCATCACCTGAACTCTCATCTCAAACCTAACTTTTCTGTTGATAATAATCACAGGTACTATATATATCTATGTGTTTTCTTAATAAGCTTTGGGTTTTGAAATTAATATCACTAGCTAGGCTTTGTTCGTTGTTATTGTGAATTAATTAACTTTGATGATAACTTGTTGGATGCAGCTTACTAATTAAGATGATGGTGCCGGCAATGAAGAAGCAAGAAGAAGAAGAGAATAATAGTAAGAAGTTTGTTGGAACATGCTGGAGTTCAATCTTGATGTCCAATAATAATAAGTCCATGGAAGAAGAAACATTGATGAATTCATTGAATTGCATTGTAAAACCTCCTCCTCCTTATTATGTTGCAAAGACTAAAAAACCCTCTCTCAGTGATAAGAGTTTCCAGATATGCACTGAAAGCCTTGGATCCGAAACCGGCTCCGATCATCTTCTCTTCTCTTCCTCTTCTTCTTATACAGTCCCTTCTCGCGTCGAGACTCAATTTCAGGCTCAAACTCAGGCTCTGCCAGAACAGCATTGTGCTAATAATCTTGTTGTCGTGAACAAGTGCGCACCGCGTTCACCTCCTTCTTCTCTTCCTCCTCCGCTGCCTTCGCTTGGGACGCTGTCCCGCCGGCGTGACGGCAATGGGAGGCTGTTTCTAGAAGCTTTGCCAGCTGTTGCTGCTGCTCCTCACAAAAGCATTAACAAGAACAACAATAAGCTCTGTGCTCAACGCCAAGACGGTCGTCTCGTCCTTACCTTTGCTAATGAAGAAGAAGAAGAAGAATTTGAGGAAGATGACAATGTTGTTGTTGATGAAGAAGAGGAATATGATGAAGATGACGAAGTAGATGAAGCAAATCACGATGATGATGATGATGATGATGATGATGATGATTACTTGGTTCATCATCACAATAATAATAATAATCCAAAGAGCATTATTAGTTGCAAGGATTCTAGAAGGTCTTTTCTACTATGGGAACCACATTGCATTGCTACTTAATTTCATGATGATTAATTAATTAATTAGCCATAATAATGCACTCTTATTTAATTTTTATTATATATATCACTCTTAATGTCTGTTTTGTCTCTACCAGCAGCTAGCTCCACTCTTTTCAGGGAGCTGCTGATTAATTAGTTCAAATAAGTCAATTAACTGGACAGAGGAAGAGACAATAATACTTTAGTTATTATGTGTAACATCATATATATTTCATATATGCTTATCTTCTTTTCATATTTTATTATTAACATGTTTATATTTATACCTATTTATATTTATGTATATGTTTGTGCATGTATGCACACGGTAAATTTGACAGTTACATTGCCAATAGGTTATAGCTCAAATGACATAGGCTCTCCATATTCAATTAAGAGTTCGCGGATTCGAGTCTCCTATCTTTCCAAATTTTTTAGCCAATGAGTAATAGCTCAAATGGCATAGACTCCCCATACTCAATTAAGAGGTTGCGGGTTCGAATTTCCTATCTTTCCAAATTTTTGCCAATGAATAATAGCTCAAATGGCATAGTCTCCCCATACTCAATTAAGAGATTGTGGATTCGAGTCTCCTATATTTGTAGTGACATCAA
>NC_029792.2:6281831-6282550 GCF_000816755.2 Arachis ipaensis
AATATTGAATTAAATTAATTATTTTATTAGTTAAATAATAACTATTACAAAATAATTTTAATCACATGCATGTCATTATTATCATTATCTAACTGGCAAAATAAGCAATTATAATTATAATTTTTGAGAACTAATTTAAAATATTTAATCGAGAATCAAATTGCCTCACATATTCTTTCTAGAACTAAATTAACCATGCATTAACCCTTAAACAATATATATACATACACACCATCATGTTATTAATTAGTTCTTCTTTAGATAAAAGTAGAACAAAAAAATTATTGATTCATCTTAATTAAATAAATTAAATGATAGGTGTCTATTAGAAAGAAGGTAAAAATGTCAAAATATTCTGAAAATTACTTAACCTAAACATATATATTTCTATATTTATAAACTAGTAAAAAAGTAATATAATATTAATTTATCTATTTATATATACACTTAATCTAAATGTAAATTCTACATGTATGGCCAATGAGTAATAGCTCAAATGGCATAGACTCCCCATACTCAATTAAGAGGTTGCGGGTTCGAATTTCCTATCTTTCTCCCCATACTCAATTAAGAGATTACGGATTCGAATCTCATATTTTTGGTAAAAAAAAAAATTCTACATGTATGATTGAAGATATCATCAATTAATGTTATGTTTATATATATATATATATGAGACTTGATTTTTGTTACATTCATATAATATAGTTAAATGTATT
>NC_029792.2:6282676-6295179 GCF_000816755.2 Arachis ipaensis
AGTAAAATTTTTTTTTGGTCAATAATTTTAATCATTAATTTAATTTTTTAATTTAACAATTTAATATGTACACTTTAAAATATTATTAATTGATTACTGGTTAAAAAAATAAATTATTTTGGAGTTCACCAAGAATTGAATTTTTGATCTTTTGGATCTAGCGTTCTAATACCATGTCATGATACCACTCATCCCAACAATTTCAACTGATGGAAAAATGTAACACTAATAATTATATCTCTAATACTCTTTAAACCTCCATTATACACATTATATAAATATTCTATTGGCTCCTCGTACTTTTCCTTTTCGTGTATATATATATATAGTAATAATCTAATTAAGCTCATAGTTGACCTACCTAACTGGCTAGGTACTTATCATGTTGTCCTATATTTATAACGTTATTATGGATGGCTTATTTTAATTTCAACTTTGTAGTCCCTTTTATTAAATTCAGCCAATTTGTGGGGTTATTCCAAAATGGGTCCTGTCTCTGCCTAACTCCTCTTATTCTTTGGGAACATCATGGATCCACCCCTCGTTTGTCTTTTGCCTCACATGATGACTTTCCAACTTATTAAGACACTAAATTCAACACTTATTTTCCCTTTTTCTTCTTAATTCTATATATATCCCAAGTTCTATACTAAAATTGCCGGTGCAAGAAGTAAGCAAAGTACTGAAAATAAGAATTGACAAACTTATAAAAATGCCGAACTAAGGTGAGAAGGTAATACAGTGAGATTCAAATCTTATATATATACATCTATTTTTTAGTAACTAACTTTTAATAACTTATGTAATTAATCAATAACTGATAATCTTTAATAATTAATACAATAATATCTTTCTTATAATTTACAGGACCATTCTATGTCATCGTTAATTGGAGTTACCTATATAGAGAATGATGATAACAATAACATCATCTACTTTTAAGTGAATTATATATAGTGTGTTTTAGCTACCAATTTCATTGGGCGGGAAACAAACAAATATGATGATCAATTTAGCAAAGAGTAGTGTGAATGTGTCAAATGTGATTTTGCTTTTGTTTTTTTTTCATTCTAATGATCTTTTGGGCCAACATCAAAGAAGAGTAAAAGAAAGGGAAAGAAAAATATGACCAAGTTAGTTAGAATATTAATTTAAAGCAATTGGTTTCAAACTCTCTGTCATTTTATTATACTTTATTTTTCTTCCTTAATTATTGGAGAAACCTTTTCATTACGTGTCATCTTTTTCATCCACCACAGAAAATCTATATCTATGTAATGTATTGTAGAAGGAGGCTTTAGTAAGTGCCATGCCTTTGCTTTCTACCCTCACTCTTACTTTGTCATTGTCAATTAGGTATAACTCAAATAGTATAGTTTCTTTATATCTACTTAAGAAATTACAAATTTAAATTTTTCTATTTTTGATTAAAAAAAATCTTTTATTCAATTTAGTCATTATAATTGACCATTAATTAACTTATTTTTGATCTAGTGATCATCATCTCTATCTTAAAATTAATGTACCTGAGTTCAAAATTTGGTTGACGTTGAATAATAAATGAAATTTTTAAATGTTGTGTGTATAAGTATTGTGTGAATAAGTTTGTAATGTTTAGGATTAAAAACTGTAATAATATTAAGGAGACAAAAAAAATCGTCAGAATTTATTTTATTTAGCATTTATTAATTGTTATAGTAATTAATAAATACTAAATAAAATAAATTTTGATTGATTTTGAGTTTTGACTAATTTTATTTGTTATTAAGTATTTTCGTAAAAATGGTTCAATTCATCTGACCTAGGGCTGGAAGTGAGTCAAGCCAGCTCATGAGCCAACTCGAGCTCGACTCGTTAACAGCTCGATAAGCTAAGTTCGTGAGCTGGTGAGCCAAGTGTGAGCTTTTGGTGAGTCGAGCTTGAGCTAAAGAAATAAGCTCGATAGCTAATGAGCCGAGCCGTGAGCCAAGCTCAGTTTTCGTGAGCCGAGCTTGAGCTTGGTCTAGCTCGGCTCAACTCGGCTCTCACTTCCAGGCCTAATCTGACCCAACAAATTTTTTTTTTCTAGTCCAATCTATTATTGACTTATGCTTCAAGGTTCTAATTAATTAAGATTAATTAAAAAATGTTCTAATTTACGATTGAACCTTCTCATTTCAAGTGTACAATTCCTTCGTGACAACCAACTGCCTAGTTCCAATTTAATTATAGTTTAATTACAAACTTTTGTTTTATCCCACTAACAAACTAAGTACGAGAATTGATTTTTTGTTTGTTTATAAATATGAGTTTAATTTTAATATACTAATATATAAAATATTTTATGTAGTCATTTAATTATATTTATTTCTTTAGATAACTATTCATACTATCAATATAAAAGACATGTAAAACTAATTTACACTCGCAATCATCCAAAATAAATTCTATGGACATTTCACAGGAGGAACAGCTACCTGCCTACCTCAACGTTTTAAAGATTTTCATATAAAATAAAAAATGGATCTCTTTTCGGACTAGGAATTAAGGCCCAAAACCATTGAAATACAACTTGCAGAAAAGGCCCAAACATACAGCGAAAAAAACATAGGTTCTAGAAATTTTCAATTTTAAGACAAAAAAAAAAAAGAAAATTTCAATTTTATTTTTTATTTTTTATTCTAAAAAACAAAAATCCCCAAACATAGCGTCGAAATTGTTGTAGGTGGAGCTAAATCTTATTTTTTCTGGCGAGGTTGCAGCTGCAGGTGTGGTTTGATCCGAGAAGCTGGTAAAATCTAAAATTGAAATTCAAATCGAAATCGGAGAAATGGGAGAGACAGCTTCTGCGGCTGCGTCCACCGTCGACGACGATTTGCTTCTCAAGAACTTCTTCGCCGAAGTCAGCGAAGCCGAGAGGGACAACGAAGTCGCTAGGTATTAGGTTTTTTTTTGGGGCACTACTTCAATTTTGATTTTAACTGGATGTTTCTTCAATTTGATGTTTCTTACTATGCTCAACAACAATTTTTCTACAAAAGATTTTTTTTTTTTAATTTGTTATTGGTTTAAAGTATGTATGCTGATCAACATTGTTGTTGTATTTGCAGGATTCTCTCTTGTTTTAAGTTGAATCCGTTTGAGTATCTAAAGCTTCCATTTGATTCATCACCTGATGATGTGAAAAAGCAGTACCGCAAGGTAACTTCATGGTTGGTTTAACTAACTAATTTGTTCTTGGCCTTGTTACAACTTACACTTGCTAATCCTTTTTTGTAGTTGTCTTTGATGGTTCACCCTGATAAATGTAAGCATCCACAAGCAAAGGAGGCTTTTGGAGGTATATGAAATTAATGCTTTTATCTTTCCTCTCTATTAAGCTTATTCTTGTTATCTTGCATGGAATTCTGCAATGTTATGATGTAAAATAGCATGTTATTGCTGTAGGATACTCAGAATTCAGAGTTGTACATCAATTAGCATGTTATTCTGTAGGCGCAGCTAGAGAAGTTCATATGAAAGTTTTTAATTGTTCTTAATGCTTGTTGTGCTATTTAATTGTCTGCAGCCCTAGCAAAAGCCCAACAATTATTACTAGACCAAAATGAAAGAGATTACCTTCTTAGCCAGGTCAATTCAGCTAAAGGTTAGTATAGTTGTCTTTTTACTTATTATATAGTTCTTACCTGAAAATTCTTTCCATTAAGGGGTTTTATTCTGCCTCCTTTGTGGGTTGGTTTTTTTTTTTTAGGATTCTCTGTTTCTTTGAAATTTTAGCACTTCAGCTGTGATTATTGATTGATTCTTAGCTGAGTACTCTTAATTTTTACTGGTCATTTGTCTGCATTCCTCCACTTGTTTGTTATTGTGTGCAATATTCTCTTCATTGCATGTGTCATTTAATTGTTCATCTTTTAGTTTCTCATTTTTTTGGTCCTCAAATCTCTGAAAGAATTGCCTCTCATTTTTCCCCCATTGATATGGACTGCAGAAGAACTTAGAGCAAAGAGGAAGAAGCAGTTGAAGAAGGATACAGCTTCGAAAATTAAGTCTTTGGTTGAAGAGGTATGTTTACTGTTTTATTAGAGTTATATACAAATCTGTGATCTGTATTATGCATCTAGAACCTAGAATTTTAGAATACCCTCTTGTTGTGAGGCACTGAGGCTTTCTTTTTGTTCTTCATCTGTCTAGCCCCTGCTCGTGTTCTAATCTCTTATAATTAGTATGCTATCAATACTAAACAAAAAATATACTGGTTGCCTTTCTTTTCCCCCCAAAAGACCTATCATATTTTGTTCTCTCTTGTGCTTATCAGGGAAAATATGATAAACAATATGAACAGTCAGAGGAGTTCCAGAAAGAGCTCAAAATCAAGGTTCGTGAACTATTAACTGAACAAGAATGGAGGAGAAGAAAAATGCAAATGAGGGTATGCTCTAACTACTTGTCATTATCCTTAAGATGCTGTTTATGTAGGAAAATTTAGCCCGAAAGTAATTATATGCATAAAAGGCATTCTTGTTTCTTACCTTGTATTTTCTTCAATATTATGTAGATATCAGAGGAGGAAGGCAGATTAAAAAAGGATGAAGAGGAACAAAAAGAGATGTGGAAAAGGAAGCGTGAACATGAAGAAGAGTGGGAAGGAACAAGAGAACAGAGGGTTAGTTTTCTATGATTTTGTCTAACTTTCATTATACATCCAACTGCAATTTGTTTTATTATCTTCCATAAAACATAATCTTTGTCTCACTTTTCTTAACTTTCCCTATGAAATGTACAATAATACGTGTTATGTATATTGTTCCTGATTATGGCCGAAACCCCAATATGTTTTTTGGGTCCACATGTACTTCCCTTCTGTCTGTAATAAAGTTGAGTAGCAGTGTGATAGTAGTATATAAGTGGATATTAAAGTAACAAGATAAAACATTATTAAGAAAATAATGAAGGTAAGGCTGGCATAAAGCTGTCCATCCTTAGACCCCAAAACGGTGGAAGCCAGCCTTGGTCTTGTGGCCACCATTTTTCAGTTCTTGTTGCATGTTAGTTGTTCATGAGTCTATCAATCACACCCCTAGAGCCTTGTTTGTTCATATGGATGCATTCTCCTCTACCTCACCCAATCATTGCCAAATGGCAATTATGAAACTTACTTCGCATTTCTATTTATTTCATTTAGTACCATCAGTTCTTTATTTAACTTGTTTCTGAATTCGGAAACAATACTTTTCTATTGTTTTTTAATTAATGCTCTTTTGGATTGTCAGTAACAACTTTCTGTTCAGATGGCTGTACAAGTTGTTAATATGGGTTCATTGGTTGCAATGAATTTATAGATTATATAGTCAAAGAAACCATCATGCACGCCACTTAGTTTTGACAGTGTTGATGATTCGTATTGTACAGGAACTTGAAATTTAGTCTAATTAAAATATCAATGCAGTTTTTTTCTTATTGCTTTTCTTCAGAAAAAGATTTAACATTGTACAAAATGTGGATAACGTTACTACAATGGATTTATTATCAGGTGTCCAGTTGGAGAGATTTCATGAAAGGTGGAAAGAAGGTGAGATATGCTGCTTGCTGTTTTTTGTATAAGCTGTTGTTCCATTTGACACGCGGAGCAAAAAAAATGATAAATTCCTTGACTAATATTTTGTTGTGTGTATGTATGTGCAGAATAAGAAAGGAGAACTTAGGCCCCCTAAGCTTAAGACGGAAGATCCAAACAAATCCTACGTTCAGAGGCCTGTCAAAAGAGGTTAGACTGTGTTTGGAGGCATTTCATACGCAATCAATCTAACAAAGAAGTCCCTGAGAAGAGAGCACTCATTTATGCTGGCTATTCCTTTGTCTGTCAATTTGATGGATACTTGTTAGCATGTTTATCAGTGGGGTCACGAGATGCATCTAGATGGGATGTTACACAAGAACTCGTACATAGGGATTTTAACTAGTGTGTCATTATTAAGTCTTCGTTAGAAATTATGTAACTTGCTGGTTCCGGCCTATTGAAAATAGGATTATATTTACTTTGCGTCTCCAGTGAGTCATATTTGAGAATTTCTTTCATAGTGCCAAGAAGTCCATTTAGAAAGAGATTCAGTGAGCATGCAATCTGTTTAAAAACTGGGAAATGTTCAATTTCTGGACGCTTAAAAATTGGACATGTGATTATATAATAAAATTTCAGACAGTCAAGTTAATATGAACAAACAACGTATTTCATTTTTGCATTTTGTCATTATCGCCGCAATATTGAACTGCAAGAAAGCATTGTAAAGACGGAAATGAATCAGAATGGAGTAACCCCTTAATCCTAGGCTCCGGAAGAGAAAAAAAAAAAAAGACAATAAAAGAACCACGTAAGCTTCTTGCATCCTAAGACTGCGAAATCTATTATCGAATTTGCGATATTCCCTGTCAGAGAATGTAGATTCACACAAAAATTAATTGTACAGATTAAGGATAAAAATTACACAAAGCAACACCTATGATACATGGGACATCCGACAAAGGTTTCTGATTTTATATATCTCACCACATAAAACCCTCTTGTACTCTTGATTAAGAAAGAAAGGGAACCAAGGAGCCATAGCAAAAAATATTGAAGAATTAATGACAAAAATAGCCATCTTTGACAAACCATGACCTTTTTTTTACTAGTACCTATGCTCAATTTACACGGGGTGGGTGAACCCAGAATGCAGCTTCTAGCTTTTGTCAAAGCAAACCTAGCAGCGGCTACCAACCTTGCACATTACCTTTTTATCTTCTCGACGGTTTGCTGATTGAGCAGTGAGAACCAAAACCAGGAAAGCCAAGCTTTCTGCTGCAGGGATGAAGACCAAAAGCCCAGGGCCTCCCGTAAATCGCATCATGCTATGTACAGAGCACTAAAACAAGGCGATAGCACGAACCGGTAAGGCACAAATAATAAGGACATTTTTAATGATCACTATATCCAAGCGAGCGAACCTCGGTCATTTGTTACTTGGGGACGGCCTCTAGTTGGCGTTGGTGGTCTGTTGGCATTCAACTCCTATACAATAATATATAAAAATATTACTTTAATCACCATTATACCATGTAAGAAATTGACCACAGTAAGAAATTCATCTAGCCGCCTTCATGTATATTTGATAGGTGCAGTACGTTAAATTACACAGCACCACAATTCAATTGAGAACAATTATTGGAGTACCTGCATCCATGTATCTTCAATATGCCGCTCAGGTGATGTCTCCGGTGAAGACATCGCTGGTGGTAATGGATGAATTAATTTAGGAACCACAACAAGGTCCCTACCCAAAACTAATATTGCCCCAGCATTGTTTGCAGTGCCTAAAGAAACAAGGACGTGCCAAAATCAGAAGCAAATATATAGAGAGCAAACAGTAATTTAGAAGTCAGCAATATATACCACAATAATTTGTAGCTGAGAAAAGCGTGATCAGATGTCCTTGGGCGAAACGTTCAAACCCATCCATGACACATTCATGTGCACGGACAATCAGCTGAAGATCATTGTTATTGCAAAATTCTATGACACGATCAGGCTGCAGTCCAAACACCATTTACATGAGCATAATAACACAGGTATGTGATGATTGATCAGAAAAGCATAAATATCCTTAAATTACTTTAAAGTTTCTAGAATAATGAAGCAATTTTCATAAGCATTTTAGATTTATCATTTTCTCATGCAAAAAAGTAATTTTTTTAAGTAAATGATTACCATAGTGATCATCTAAAACCTTTTGAACTACCAAAAGGCCATATAGAATTAAAAAAAAAAAAGAAAGAAAAGAAAAATCAATCATTTGCAAGATAATAAGTACTCACCCCAAAAGTAACCAATCCAGGACCTCTTGCATTTGGCCGTAGTCCTTCCACACTATCATTCTCTGTAGGATCAGACCTAGAGAAACATTTCATGCTCTTATCATCCAAAAGGAAACCCAGTAAATTGTCTCATACAATAGCACACAAATGAACTAACCACAATAGATCCATCAGCACAATTGACCCTGCTTCCATTGGAATTGGACGTTGAATGTTCTCAATCTGCTCCACGTGATTTATTGAACGACCAATACCACCATGCATGCAAATAATCTTTTTCTCAATTAAAGCCGCCAGAGGCAGCCAATTAAACAGACGGTTCACCCGATGCCATGTCCAAATTCCATCTCTCTCACCCTGATAAGCAACTAACACCATTGGTTGATGTGCCAATACCATAGATAAATTAGGGAGGAAAAGCTTGGCACTTAAAATTCCTTACCATCCTTTCAATGCACTCAATTCGGAAGCCAAAAAGAGCATTAATATCTGCAGCTTCATGGTTTCCACGAATTAGATGTACATTTTTGGGATATTCAACCTGTAATATTAACATCACAATGCAAAAATCTGAGGCATCAATCTTGATAATAACACAGTAAGACAACATTAAGCCATCAAGCATCAAAGTACCTTCAAAGCAAGGAGGAGGCATATAGTTTCCAAACTGTGTTGTCCCCGGTCAACATAATCTCCTAGGAATAGATAATCGATATATCTGATAGTCATTTAAGCAAATTAGCAACAGAAAATATTGAATGCCTAAATCACGAAATGTATAATAGCCGAGTTAAGGTTTTTGGGATTGGATAGAAATCAGAAAAGAAATAGAGGTAAAACACGAAGTATATTACACTAATGCGGTAACATTTCTTCTGACACCTTTATTTATACTAAATCTATGACAAACAGTTCTTCTGACACCTTTTATTCATACTAAATCTATGACTGAAACCACAATGAACCTTTACCTTGGGTGAAGTACAAGCCATTTGTTGTCACATTATTTTGCAGCGATTTCTTTATGAAATTCTTGGTTTAGGAATTTAACAAAGTGCAGGAGGTGCCCTGGGTTTTTGGATAATTTCTTGTTGACTATCTTAACTGATAATGGGAAAAGGAATAGTGAAACTCTTTTGGCAATGTGCAATTTATGTAAATTGTTGATCTACTTGATGGAGCATGATTCTTCCCTCTCTAAATATATTTCTTTGGATGAACAGCTCCTTTCAGGTATTACACATTTGCCTTGTGTTTGCTGTATACCACTAATTGTCTTCAATAAAGCCTCTAGTAGACTTGTGTCACTATTATTATTATTATTATTATTTTCAAAAACAGGTTGTGGTTTTCACATATTGTATATCAACAACCATGTTAAATACTCTTAAAAGTAACCTATTGACCAATTGCTTAAACCAAGATACAACAATCATCAACATGCACAGAAGTAAGAACACATAGCAATATCCTTATTTACAAATACAAACATTGATGGCACAATCGAACTTACGCTATGTCACCAGCAGTTGATGGTGAACCATATTCATCAAAAAGCCGCATGAGATCCCCAAACTGCCCATGTAAATCACCAAATATTTTAATTGGAGCCTTAAGCCGTAATACACTTGGTTCACTAGAAAAGATCCGCTCGGCACTGTCACAAAGATCAGCAATTTCATTGCAATCTAAGAAAAACTGCCGGCGAACTGGTGGTTTCCATCCACGAGGCTTTAAGAGGTGTGCTATGACCTACAATATAACATATATAAGAAACAAATTTGAATATAACATGACACAACAGACTTTGAAATACAACATAACATATATAACAAGAAGGCAACAAGGAGATGTAAACATAAACCACAGTTCAACACAACACAATTAGATCAAGAGATGTGATACAAGATGGAGTAAGCTAGGAAATGAAAGGAAGGTCAGTAAAAAAGACCTATCTGATGTTCTGGACCTGATTAACTGGTCTACTGTTCATGGTACAACAGTTAGAAGTTAGGTCCACAACAGTTGACAGATAAATCCACGGAATTTCAACGTCCATGTTACTTAATATCATCATATATGTGCACTACATATATATTAGAGAGATAACTTTTTATGAATTCTAAATAGAAACAAACTATTTTGGTAATGTTATCATATGAATTATAATTATTATTTTTGCACGCTTGATAACTAATAGTAAGAAGAACATGTACCTTTTTTGGCACACTATTGATAGACATCTGTCTGTCTAATAATTTTCTAGCAGCAGTTGCATTTTCTGGAGTTCCATAACTGACTCGCCTGCCCTCATTTTCAAATTGATCAATTGAAAGCTGTCTAACCATACCACCTAATGCTCCACCGGTCTCCGCAGCAACAACCACCTTGAAAACATTCAACTTAGAATAAGAAATTGCACTTATAATTTTATAAGAACTCTTGTTGATAAAATTTTATAAGAACTTATAGCATAGTTTTCTGAGAACAAAAGATGTATCACTCACAGCTCTATGATGCAGCCGGACACCGCCAGAAGCAATGATATTTGACCCTGCAGAATCAGGTTTGATAAAGGAAGACTGTTTCCCACTTGGGGTAGCATCGGCTCCACCGTCTCTGTCAGGCAATTCAACTTCACCATTCTCTTGCCGTGCCTTGGCTGCAGCCAGTGCAGCACTGATAGCTTCAGCTTCTGCAGCTGATGCTTCGACCAGATACTCAACTCCTTTGCTTGTTCGCCTGCTAACAAAGTTCATCAGATTAATGAGGCCAAAGATGTATAATTAAACACTTTTCCCAAGGATAACAAAAACTCTCACCGAGAACCCTGAAGCATGGCATTTTCGGTGCTGATATCTGTATACATATCTCCATTCATTGGGGGAGCGACTGGATTTCCTAATACAACTGAACCATCAGCAGCAGCTTCGGACATTGGTTGCCTCGTCCTCTCATCAAATCCATATCTTCCAGGTAAGCCGCCTGCTTGTACATTAGATGCAGCCGCCGCTGCTGCATGTGAAGCGGCAGTAGTTGTTTCTGAAGCAGCAAGATCTACGGCAACAAGTAGGTCATCTAGCAATACTCCTGCAGCACAATCCCAAAACATTCCAGTCCACCTCTCTAAGTTATGAATTGGTTAAGATAACCACATGCCAAAATGAATATTAAAAGAAATCAACCATAAACTAAAAATGTTCCAGACAAGACCAGACATCTCAGCTTGGAGCGTGAACAAACATTGACAGGCAATTATCACGGAGAATAGCAATTACAAAAAAAAGGTGAGATCTTGATTAAAATGGAAACATATTTTGGTTATTCATAAAGAAAATGGAAAGAAATCTTGTTTAAGTTACGTTGAAAAATGTTGTAATAATAATTAACTATATAGATTTTATCTGACAAGAAACCATTGAGCAACTTAATTCATTGGAATTCCCTATGATTGTTGACTTCAACAGCATCAGAGGCCGTAGCTACCATACTAATTGAGTCCTTTTATAGCCCAGTTTTTATGTCTCAAAACTATTAGCACTATCTAAGAACTTTTATATGGATGGATGGAATCAATAGATGATATGCATCAAGTTAATCGATTATTTGCAGAGTCCTATAATTCAATGCAGAAATCACAGGCAGGATTCAAGTGTTTGACTGCCTCAAGTCAACCCATAAAGAGCTCTTTTTAAAATAATCAACCAACATTACTAGGTGAATAGAACTTGTAACCCAAAAACATCAAGAAAGGATTTCAATTTTCAAGCAGTACTCAGGTTGTATAAACTAGTAATCTGAAAGCTATATGAATCCATTTAATGTTTAAACTTACCCCCTCGTAAACCACCATAAATAAAAATTAGGTCACCAACAGCAGCAGCTGCATGCCTACAACGCCGAGTCAACTCAACTGCAGCATCTCCTCCGGCTGCATCAGCACTGTATCTACCGGTTCTTGGACTAGTGACAACAGATTTTGTATCACACCAAACACCAGCAGCAGTGTCAAGTACTGCAAAAATGCAAATGAATAAAAAGACAGAAAATAGCCATAGACAAATATAACTGCACTTATAGCACCAACAAGGAGTTTTAAGGGGGAAACACAAGTACTTTGCTCCTTAATTTCCAAAAAAAAAAAATAATAATAATATAATAATAAGGGAAAAGTATACTTTACACCCTCAATGTTTAGAGTTGCTTTTAATTTTACCCATAAGTTTTATTTCGTTTCAATTTTACACAAACCATTTCTTATAGTTTCAATTTTACCCTTCCATTCGATTTTTAACAGTTAAAGATTAGTCAAAATTGTTTTTCCCAGTTTTGCCCTTTTTCATCAACTCTTCCCACTCTGAAACTCAACGTTGCCGTTGCAGCCGCTGGCACCATGCACCACAACACCAGTGGAGAAGAGGGAAAGTTCATGATGGTATATTTACAATTTTTGTTAATAGATTTTAAGCAACAAAAAAAGTCTTATCCCACTAGGTGGGGTGTTCATAGATTTTAAGCAAATTAGGGAAAAAAAGGGGGTAAAACTGAAATTAAAATAAATTTTTGGTGTAAAATTAAAACGAAATAAAACTTAGGGGTAAAATTGAAACTAATCCTAAACATTTAGGGTATAAAGTATACTATTTCCTAAAACAGAATTGGGAACAACTTGT
>NC_029792.2:6295250-6300742 GCF_000816755.2 Arachis ipaensis
CAATAATACGTTTTTGTATTACATGCAATAGACATAGGTGGGGGGAAGAGATTTAGGAAGCCAGCACCATGGAGCCTAACCAAGTACCTGCTACACTTGATGAGTCTTCTACCATCCTTCCTCCACCAAGAGCCCCACCAGACACATGGAGCCTTGCATTAACAAATACCTAAATCATTAAATTAAACAAATTATGATTCTTGAATATTTATAAAATCAGCTAGAAGAATTAAAATAAAATGAAAGAAACTGAACCAACCGCAGCATGCTGATATCTTGGTGATGGAGAAACACCAGGGGCAATTGCCCATTCCCATCGACCATCTCTATGCTTAGCAAGTCCATATGCACTTGCCAATGGCTGCAACATAAGTGGTAAGAAGAAAATTTCACTAAAGCTTAGGAGGAAACATTTCACAATAGTCACATTAAAATTTAAATAATAATAATGATAATAACAAGAATCCCATTAGAATTATTTTCATATTTTACATAATATATCCTCATGTATTCATTTTCTAATACTCAGAAAAAATGTACCACACACCCACACATATAGAGGAATAGGTACTTATACCCATGTCCTTGCACGTAGGACTATACCACTGTAAGCTTAAAGCTTCTCCTGTGGTGTACTTTGTTTGGACAGTAACATGCTTCTGCATTGTAAGGCTCATGTTACATTTCTCAAACCCTAGAATATCTTTAGGCACTGGGTCACATGTTTCTTATATAGAACAGTTCTGTTGAGTTTGTTTTCTGGCTTGGGGTAAAAAGAGAATGAAAAGAACTCCATGGGAATGTGCAATGGTTGCCATCTTCAGGTGCATTTTAGGGAGTGGACCACACATGTCCTTAAGAGCGTCTCCCTGCCCCAAATTTGTTTGGGATAGAGTTATGTTCTTAGGTAGCACTCTCTAAATTGCAAAGCGGTTGGGTTGGCACTACTTGTTTCTGGAAATATTCTGTTTTGTTTTACTTTTTTCAGCTCTTGCTAATACCTTACACTCCCCCTATACTAAATTCTCTCCTTTTTAATAATACTTCTTTTCTAAAAACAATCCAGCAAAGACACTTAAACTCTGCACGACCATCATATGAACATGCACAAGCCGTAGACAAAAAGATACAATAGTGTATGAGTGCCAAATGAGAGAATTGTATAAGGAACAAATTGAAGGCTTGGAAGTAAAACAAATAAACAGAATAAATAATAACTCACAACACTATTGGCATCTCTCCCTCCACAGAGCAGAAGCAGTCCATCAGAGCGTGCACTTGCAGTTGCATACCTACTCACAAACAAAGTATTAAATAACAACTCCTTTCCACATTGATAAGTTTCACTATAAGATAGCCAAATTCACAAATAGAAGGAAGGCAGGTCTATATAATTTAAATTAAAAAAAAGCAGCAAACCAATAAAAATTATTGCTACAAATGGAAAAGGTAATTAAATTAAGAGAATGATTTTCTTTGGCTTTCTAGAACTACAGCCTAATTTTATTTAAAAGGAATTTAAGAAAAGCAAGAGAGAAAGAACAAGAAACACAATCCAAGAACTTTTCCTTGGATATGAAAACAGTTTGAAAAATGGAAACATTAAATGTAGTTAGCAACTAAATTAACTTGGCATAAGTATTACCAATTAAAATTCTCACATAAAGTAAAACTGAAATTAAATATCTAATGTAACCACTCAATAGTTTGGTAAATGAATGATTTGAGTGACAATCTTCAAAACCTAGTCTAACACCTAAAAGGTTAAAAAATAAACATATCACCTCTTCATAAGAATTTAAAACTAATACGTACATAGTACGTGGAAATATCAGTCTAGAAAAGAAAAATTCAGAGATAGAAGTATACATGCATGGAGGTGGACCCTCTCCTTCTGGCTCCAACTTGCGCCATTCATAAGGCTTGGCAGCTGTGTCCAAGGCCCACACATCAGCCAAAGGTCTCTTTCCTGGGAAGCAAAGGCCAAACTAAGTGCAACGTCCAATAAATAAATAAAAATAAAATAAAACAACCAAACAACGCACACAATGGAAAAGGGCTAGGCATTTGACCAGTTACCATCATTTCCTCCAATAGCCATAAGATACCTCTGCCCCACCAAAGCCATTACATGTCCATAGCGTGACCCTGGTCCAGGGCCTTGAACAGATACTCTACAAATAATTCAGAACCTACAAGATTAGTTAAATATCATTGGAAACATCAAGGGGGAAAAACAGGTTGCAAGTCTAACCTATGCCACCGGGGCATTTGCTGAGTGAGATCAAGAACATGAAGATCCTCTGCTGACAAACCAGCAGGACCGATGCCACCCTGGGTAACAATGCAATAATTCAAAAGAATTGAGCATCAACATTCACAGAAAGGAAATCAAATCCACCGATATTATGAGAACTTAAGAGATGCCCCCTCCATGATACCTGAATAACCACCATGGTCCCTACAGCAGTTGCCACATGTGCAGCCCTTGGAGTTGGAGGCTCTCCATAGGGAGTTATCCTGCAGCATATTGCTTTATGAGCACTAAAGCCAAGTGTGAAAGGCTATAAATGCATTATTCAAGTCTTAAAGTAGGCAGGAAATAATGACCTAGTTCTAAGCTTACCTAGACCATTTATTATTAATGACATCATAACAGTGGACATCAGCAGTAGCACCAGCTAAACCTGCAGAGCAGATAATATACTAGTCATGATAGATTCCAAGCATAAACATTTATCACTAAGTTTTTAAAGCTACAAGACATGTTCAAGAAAAAGCTCCCTTCAAGCTAGTTAATATCAAAGTCTTTCTACGAAGGGAAAAAAAGATGTGAATCCAAATTAATCAGAGTTCATTTTGTGGCATTGCTCACAGAAAGATGAATAGCTATAGCATATTAAGGTATTCCCAAAATAACCAATAATGTTTGCACCAAATAAAGTTTTCAGCGTCTTGTTACTGCCATTATTATGCACCATGAATCATGATATGGAAAATCCAACTTGGATTACCTAGATCTAAATATTAAAAACAAAAACCATTTCAGGCTTAAAATGGCTACCAAAAGCATGATGATTGGAATTACTATAATAGGGCATGGAAATAATTTCAAAACAGGAACTCACTGTATTCTCCAAAAAATGCAATGTGTGATCAATAACAGTTGAAACAAATACTCTTCAGAACACGAATTGAAATATAACATTCTAACTAAGTAAAACAATTTGGGTTCACAAGGTTTCCACATGACTGAACCAAAGATGCCACTCAATATTTATATGCAAAATGGGAAAGGCTCCAACCTCCTTTTCACATTCTTGAGCCTCTACCTTAGATAGGCTTTTCAGAGAGAATGCTGTAGGCATGGTTAAAAAATGCTTTCATGACAAAGTGATCAAGAATCCAACAGTTAATGAATATGTTGTTGTGTCCGATACCATGTCTACCGATACTGCCATTCTTCAAATTTAAATTAAATTTTAGCATAAAGTTTACTGTGCTTATGTATTATCTATGCTTCAAAAACAGAGCAATTTGCATAAAAGAGCTTCATCTAAAAGAGCTTAAGTAGTTAGGAGAGATGACTCTTTAGTCTTAACAAAGCTCATTTGGGTGAACGGATCGAAACATAATGATGTGGCACGAATGGGAAATAACATAAACAAATCACCACGCCCATTTTTAAGATGCATTATATTGAGTGAAGGATAGAAGACCAATGAAAGGAAGTTATCCTGGAAGGTTCTTAATGAAGTTCTAACTATCAACTAACTGTATCAAAAAATAAAGGGTTCTCATGAAAAATAATAAATTCATTTCATTTAAATGCATCATACACACAAGTCTGTGTGCGTCTGTGAGTTCTTTCTCTTAAGATGAGGAAGAGGTTACAGTAGCACTTAATGAGAATAATGGCAGGAAGTCATCCACAGTCGTTTGATCATGTATGGAAAAACATGAGACAAACTTAAAAAGAGAACCAAATGGAAAGTAGTCTAATTAAATTGGGTGAAGACTACAGAAAGATTAACAAGGCTATAATCTAAATGAAATCATTCAAGTTTAGAGTTTGAATAGAGCTCTATGATGTTGTTTGAATGCAAGCATGTAAACCCTACGAGTGGAATATTACTGCTGTTTTTGCAAGTTAAACCATCCAACAAAGGAATGATCGTAAATAACATGCCATCTCCACTACATTCAATTCTATTCTAATATTATTCCACCCAACCAAATGAATCATTGTGGAGCCTCTGCAATCAATAAAAGCAGGTTTATGAAAACACGTGTTTCAATGACGGAAGAATTTATATCATTAGCACCCAGACTACGACATAGAGTAAGTCTGAATAATCACTCATTCCTTCCCATGTATGCATTTTCCATGTCTTGAAACAACTATGTAAAGAGGGATTTTTCGTTCAAACATCCCTAAGAATTAATAACTAGACAAATAGACATTGACAAAGAAACAAAAGCTCGTGTGTGAATCCAAATTCAAAATGCAATTCAACTTTAAAACACACGAACCATGAAAAATTCAAAATACTCAGCCATGATATAACAACTAATGGTAACAAATGCAAGGTAAAATAAAATAAGATAGTGAAGCACATACGTATTCCAGCATTTCCAGCAGACGACGGAGTCCCTGAAGCCGCAGAATTGCCTTCAAGAGCAGTGGCACCACCGAACAATATCAGCCTGGGACCAATGTACCCAGGAGCCCCCTCCTCTCCGACGGCTGCCACCGCCGTCAATGTGTGGCCGCACCGCGGACCCGGCCCGTCCTCCTTCTTCTCAATAATCGCGTTCATCGCCGAATAAGTTGGCGCCAGCCTCGGCCCTATCACCGGACTCTGCTGCACCTGAGCAGGCGCCTGCTGCTGCTGCTGCACAGGCAGCTGAGCCGCCGCCGGAGATCCACTGCCTGAAGACGGTGACTCGGCCAGCTGCTCTACCTCTCCCGCAGCCGGCGCCGGAGCAGCAGCACCGGCGGATGGAGCGTGATCGGCCTCCTGCACCATCGAGGAATCAACATCCATTACTTCAACCCTAAGATTCGAGCAATTCCGTCAAGATCGGAGGCTAGAATTCCAGCAAAATCGAATTCCTAGCCAACATTTGGATTCATTCCTCGGAATCCAAAGGCTTCGAACGAACTCGCTCCTTTCAATAACAAACGCTAGGAACTACACAACTTAAAAGGAACGAACTCAATGTTGACGAATTGAAACAAAGGAAGGGTTGAGCTCAGATCCTCGATTCTTCAATCGGAAGACGGAAGAAACGAAACGCGTTCGGAGAATAGTAAGCAGCTCGGAGAAAAGTCCTTTAGGTTTTTTTTCCCCTCTCTCTCTCTTCTCGCTTGTGTTTCTCTCTCTTCTGTGTTGAAAGTTGAAACCCAGAGAAAGAAAAGAAAAGAAGCGGTCGAAGAGGCAGCGAAACGGGAAACGGAGACGATCTCAAAGCCACAACAAAAACTCAAC
>NC_029792.2:6300773-6302143 GCF_000816755.2 Arachis ipaensis
TAAACAAATTAAACAAATAACAAACGATAAAGAAATTAAATTATAAAATCCAATCGCTTTGTCTGTGCTGTCCCCTTCTCTCTTTCTCTCTGTAGTGTCTGGATTTATTTTTTTAAGAAAAAAAAGCTTTGCTGTTTTTTTTTTCTTTTTTAATATTTTGTTTGTTGGTGCGGTCTACAGTGTTTCGTTTATTTCCTCGTTGAAAAAGAAAACGGGGGGACCGGGATCAACCGGCTAGGGTAAGAAGTGTATGGGGATGAATGCGGCGGCAGTGGCGGCGGAAAACGGAGAGGATTCAGCGAAAATCCGGTGTTTGTTAATGGTGGTGGAATGTTCCTAATTGCAAGGAGGTTTGCTTTTAATAGAAGGGTTTAACAGCGCAGCGATAAGATATATAGCAGAGTGAAAAAGCACGCGCTTTACACTCTTTTTTAGATTTTACAGGATTTGACTAATTTTATATGGATTTACTAATTTTGCCTAGGATTAGCATAAAAATAATTCACTTTAAACCTTTTTTATTAAATAAAAAGTTTTATATCTCCTTTGTAAATTAAGTAAATTTTAATTTTTTAATTTATTATGTTTCATATTATTTGTTTGAATAATGCGATTCAACTTTTTTTCTCAACATTAATTAATTTTTTGGCTAATTAAAAATTAATTTTTTATACTTTCTTTAATTATTTATATTTAAATTTTAGAATTTAAATTTAAGGTTTAAAAATTATGATTTAAAATATTTTATGTTTTTCTTTTGTTTTTTTATTTTCAATAACAAATTAATTTAAGAGAAGCAGAAGACTATATTATCTACTTTTTCTGTAATACATTAGTATTTTTCACAAAGCAAGCTAAAATAAAGCGTAACTTGATAAAATCAGCCAGAAATATAAAAATGCAAACGTTGCAATTTCTTTCTTGGGTATCATTACGTAAATAAGTTTTTTTTCACGCTCATTCTCTAAAAAGAAAATATTATGTTTGTTTGTATAATAAAACATAATTTGACGTCAATATAAAAGATTTTGATTGATATATATATTGCATAAACATCAACCTCTTTAATCACCTCTCCATCGTTTATAAAATAATTACATCCTGTAAAGCTTCTTTATATTTTGTTTCGTATAGCTGGTTGATAATTCTATATTATATTATTCGAATTACATAATTATTAATAGCATATAACTAATAAATATTAGTAATATTACTATCACATGGTTGACCGCATAAATAACTAAACTATCACAATATGCCACCAAGAAAAAAACTAGTACAATATAATTAGAAAAATATCTAAAAATGTAAAAAAAAAAATATATCTAACATCATTGATTATCTTTTAACCAAATCATAATATTACCTTT